>NC_057811.1:238274725-238282863 GCF_018294505.1 Triticum aestivum | reverse complement strand
GCAAGCGGCGGGCGACGGTGGTCCGGGGCTTGCGGCGGCGGGGAGAGGTGAGGAGGAGGCGGCGGGGGTCGGCGGCTTATAAGGGCGAGGGGGCTGCCTTGCGGGAGGGGGCAGGCGGCGGGGAGGCGGAGTCCGGCTCGGACTCGAGCTCCGGCGGCGGCGCGGACTCCTCACGCGGGAGGAAGGCGGCGGGCGACGTGGGCTGCGGCCCGGCTCGGCTGGGCCTTCGTCCTAGTCGGGCGGCGAACTTCTTTTTTAAATAAAATTTCGCGTGAAGAAAAAATTCCTAATAAAATATAAAAAAATTATAAAAATGCCAAAAACAATTTCACCGTCTAAATCTAATATTTAGAACAAAGTGAACATTTTTCTAGCCTAAAATGCAATTTTCAAAAATGCATTTTTTTCTAATTCAAATAAAATAGCAAATAAAATACGAATAAAAATATATAATTTGATTTTAAAATTTCTTCTCCAATATTCCTCTCTTTTGAAGAAGTTATATTATCTTCACTCATGTATTTTTATTATTGGAAATAATTGGAGAGAAACAAATTGACCCCCCTTTGAAATTTGAGAAAAATTCAAATATGAAAATAAGTGAAACCTCCAACTCTCTCCTTGGGTCCTTGAGTTGCTTAAGATTTCTAGGATCACCAACAAAATGCAAATAAAATATGATATGCATATGATGACCTATGTATAACATCCAAATTGAAATTTTGGGATGTTACAAACCTACCCCCCCCCCTTAAGATGAATCTCGCCCTGGAGATTCGGGTTGGCTAGAAAATAGGTGTGGGTGGTCTTTCCGTAGGTCTTCCTCTCGCTCCCAAGTGGCTTCATCCTCGGTATGGTGGCTCCACTGAACTTTGCAAAACTTGATAACCTTGCTGCGGGTAACTCGGCTGGCAAACTCGAGGATCTTGACTGGTTTCTCCTCGTAGGTCAGATCACTCTCCAACTGAATTGCTTCCAGGGGCACTGTATCTCTTAGAGGAATATCGGCCATATCAGCATGGCACTTCTTCAACTAGGAAATGTGAAACACATCATGGACTCCTAACAATCCTTCAGGTAACTCCAACTTGTAGGCAACTTCTCCCATACGTTCCAAAACTCAATATGGTCCTACAAATCTCGGGGCTAACTTTCCCTGAACTCCAAATTGTTTAACTCCTCGGAGTGGTGACAGACGAAGATATGCTCGGTCTCTAATTTCATAGACTACCTCCTTGCGTTTGGTGTCGGCATAACTCTTCTGCCTGGACTGAGCTACCTTCAGTCTATCTCGAATCAACTTAACCTTCTCTTCAGACTCCTTGATTAAATCTGGCCCAAACAACTGACGGTCTCCAACTTCATCCCACATTAACAGTGTCCTGCACCTCCTTCCATACAAAGCTTCGAAAGGTGCCATCTTCAAAGTAGCCTGATAACTGTTGTTGTAGGAGAACTCCGCGTAAGACAAATTATCATCCCAACTAGATCCATAATCTAGCGCACAAGCTCTCAACATGTCCTCCAAAATCTGATTGACTCGCTCGATCTGTCCATCTGTCTGCGGATGAAAGGTTGTACTGAACTCTAGCCTAATACCCAAAGTCTGGTGCAACTGATTCCAATACTTCGAGGTAAACTGTGTTCCTCTATCAGATATGATGGTCCTTGGAACTCCATGCAGACATACGATCCTGGTCATATATATCTTGGCCAACTTTGCGCTCGTATAAGTAGTTTTCACTGGGATAAAGTGAGCTACCTTGGTTAAGCGGTCAACTACTGCCCGGATGGAATCATATCCCGATCGTGTCCTGGGTAATCCGGTGATGAAATCCATGCCAAGCTTTTCCCACTTCCATTCAGGTATCGGCATAGGCTGTAGTAATCATGCTCGCTTCTGATGTTCTGCCTTCACTCTCTGACATACATCACATACTGCTACATACTCGGCAATATCCTTCTTCACATCTGTCCACCAGAAACGTTCCTTCAAATCCAAATACATCTTGGTGTTTCCGCGGTGTATCGAGTATGGTGAGTCATGAGCTTCCTGAAGTATTAACTTCCTGATCTCCGCATTATTGGGCACATAAATACGATCTTCAAACCATAAAGTTTCGTGCTCATCCTCAAGAAAACCTTTGGCTTTTCCTTTGCTCATCTTCTCCTTTATCTCAGCAATTTCCTTATCCTCTTTCTGAGCTTCTTGAATCTTGCCCAATAACGTAGACTGAACCTCCATTGCTGCAACGAAACCTCTTGGAACTATCTCCAAACGAAGTTCCTTGAGATCGCCGGCTAACTCCTGCAGTAATCCTCCGCTTACGAGGGTATTGACATAGCTCTTGCGGCTCAAAGCATCTGCTACGACATTGGCCTTTCCTGGATGATAATGCAGCTTCATATCATAATCCTTTATGAGCTCCAACCATCTTCTCTGCCTGAGATTCAACTCCTTCTGCGTGAAGATGTACTTCAAACTCTTATGATCCATGTACACATCACAACAGTTTCCAATAAGGAAATGTCTCCAGGTCTTGAGCGCATGCACTACGGCTGCTAGCTCCAAATCATGCGTGGCATAATTCAACTCATGCGGTTGAAGCTGACGTGAAGCATATGAAACAACTCTTCCGTCCTGCATCAGTACACCTCCAAGTCCTAGTGAGAAGCGTTGCAATACACTTGGAAATCCTTGCGTATATCCGGAAGAATTAGCACTAGGGTTGTAACCAAACCTTTCTTCAATTCCTGAAAACTGGCTTCACATTCCTCGGTCCATTTGAACTTAGTGTCCTTCTTCAACAACTCTGTTATGGGTTTCGCAATCTTGGAGAAGTTCTCAATGAATCTCCTGTAATATCCAGTGAGTCCAAGAAAACTGCGGATCTCTTCTACTAAGGTGAGTGCCAACCACTCAGTGACAGACCGAACCTTGGTAGAGTCTACTGCTATACCTTCTCCTGATATAACATGCCCAAGAAATCCAACTTCTTTCAACCAAAGCTCACATTTGCTGAACTTGGCATATAGCTGATGTTCCCTGAGCTTCTCGAGAACTAAGCGTAAGTGTTCCTTGTGTTCCTCTTCATTCTTTGAGTATACCAAAATATCATCAATGAATACCACAACAAACTTATCCAAAAACTCCATGTACACCTTGTTCATCATGCTCATGAAATAGGCAGGGGCGTTAGTCAATCCAAATGACATGACTGTGTACTCATATAGCCCGTACCTTGTGGTAAAAGCTGTCTTAGGTATATCCTGTTCTCGGATATTCAGCTGGTGACATCCCGATAGCAGATCGATCTTGGAGAATACTTTAGCTCCCTGTAGCTGGTCAAACAAATCGTTGATCATCGGTAGTGGGTACTTGTTCTTGATCGTCATGTCATTCAATGCACGATAATCAACAACCATTCTCAACGATCCATCCTTCTTCTCAACTAAGTGCACTTGGGCTCCCCACGGTGATGAACTTGGTCGAATATAACCTTTCTCCAATAATTCCTTAATCTGCTTCTTAATTTCCTCCAGATCGTTGGCGGGCATCCGATATGGTCTCTTCGATATTGGTCTGGTGCCTGGCAACAGCTCTATCAAAAACTCTATATCTCGATCTGGCGGCATGCCTGGTAATTCCTCTGGAAATACATCCGGGTAATCCTTCACAACTGGTACTTCCTCCTGAACAACTCCTGAGAGCGAATTTACTTGGGTCCTTCCTTGCGCATGCTGAGATACATACTTGATCTGTTTACCCTCTGGGTGGTGAGCAGAATTGACTTACTGGCGCAGTCGATGTTTCCTCCATACATCGATAGCCAATCCATGCCTAGTATCACATCCAAACCTTGTGACTCCAAAATTATTAGGTGTGAGGGGAAAACATGCCTACCTATGGTCAATGGCATCTGAAAACATCCTCTGCTTGCCATATACTCCGCTCCTGGCGAGCTTACTAACATAGGTGTCTTAAGAACTTTGGTGGGCAACTTATACTTATCCACAAATCCCCTTGATATGTATGAATGCGATGCACCGATATGAAAAAGAACGATTGCAGTAAATGACTTAATAAAAAACTTACCTATAACTGCATCTGGCTATTCTTCAACCTCCTCCACGTTAACGTGGTTCGCTTGTCCTCTGGGGAAAGGGTTGGGCTTCTTCCCAGAGTTCCCATTTCCGTTGCCATTCTTCAACTCTGAACAATCATTGGCGTAGTGTCCGGTCTTCCCGCACTTGTAACAGGTGACAATGACTCAGGTCCTTCTTAGCGGGTGTTGCTGGATTGGAGCCGTTATGCTCGTTGCTTGCTCCATTCCCATTCCCATTCTTATGGCCACTGTGGTTATGTGTGCTTCCTCCGTTATGAGTATGGCCTCCATGGTTATGGGTGTATGCTCCTGAGTTAGGGGTAAAGCGAGGCTTCTGCTGAGCTCCTAAATTGTACTTCCCATGTCCATACTTCCTTTTGCGGCTCTCTATCTGTTGCTGCTTGCCTTCAATCATAAGAGCCCTCTCTAGCAACTCCTGGTAGTTAGTGAATGTTGCCACCATCAACTGCATGCTCAGCTCATCATTCAGCCCTTCCATAAACTTCTCCTGCTTCGCGGCATCTCTGGCCACATCATCCGGGGCATAGTGGGCTAACTTGCTGAACTCATCCACGTACTGCCCCATAGTACGATTTCCCTAGTGTAAGTTGTGAAACTCACGCTTCTTCATACTCATTGCTCCAGCTGAGACATGTGCGGTGCGAAAAGCTTGCTAAAACTGATCCCAAGTGACATTGGCTATGGGGAAAGTGGCGATGTAATTCTCCCACCATGAGGCTACAGGTCCATCCAGTTGATGTGCGGCAAAGCGCACCTTCTCAGCATCTGTGCAACCTGCGGTGGTCAGCTCCCTTCCAATCCTACGGAGCCAGTCATCAGCAACAATCGGCTCGGTGCTACTGGAAAACACCAGCGGATTCAACCTCAGAAAACGGGCTAAGTTTTCAACTGGAGGTGGTGGTGATGGGTTGTTGTCGTTGTTGTTGGTTTAGTTCTGGACTAGTAGCTGCATCAAGGCATTCTGCTATTGGATCAACCGAGCGAGCTCCGGTGGGAAGACAAATCTGGTGTCACGTCTCGGAGGCATCTGATGGGTTTAGAGGGGAGAGATTAGAATATAGTGAGGTCTAGGAGAAAATCACTACCCATATGCACATGAGACAAACACAATCATATCATACCACTCAATTCAAAAAAGGGCATACAATCGATCTAGCTACCGTTACAAAATACTCGGACTACTACTATATACATGGGGAAATACTATTGACAGTATGGTGGTCGACTAAAAATTTTGATCAGAAGAAGTCTCCATGATATCTGCTCCAGCTTCGTCTTCATAATCATCATCACTGTCGGGGTCGGAGTTAGTGTCGTCGATGATGATGTAGTCTTCAGGTTGGTTATCCTCTCTAGGAATATCCCTTGCTTCTTCTTCAGGTCTTCATTCTTCTCCAGTAGTACTGCAATTTCTTCTTCATATCCATCACGTGTAGACTTGAGTTCCTCTTCTAGCTCCATGTTCCTGGTCATCACCTTCTTCAGGTCTATCATGCTGGCGCACATCTGGTTCTCCTGTCGATGAATGTGTTGATTCAACTCCTGGATGTAGGCTGCAATGGACTTGTCCCTCCTGGTGCAAATCATCTCCCATTGCTCATCTCGGCGTCCACATATCTGGTAGATGGTGTCCTTAAGATCCTTGTGGTAAACCTTGCCGATACGTCCCATGGCGATGTGAGCTGCCATGCTCTTTCCTAAACTCCAGGTTGGTGCATCAAAGGAAAACTCTATGGGCTTAGTAACTGGCGCGAATGTCCTTCCTGGAACATGAACTCGAATCATCCAACGCTCCTCTTCTGGTAGAGTGGCGATGCAGGTCTCGGTGAAGCTTGGTATTCCGATGCTCAGGTACTTTGTGGCCTCCTTCAAGTGTCGTCCAAAAGGTATATCTTCATCCGGTTGAGCAAACTTGTTCCTTGGGTCCGCCATCTATAGAGCAGAAAATGGAGAAGAGTTAGAAATGAGTAGAGAAGAGGTCCTATGGCTCATCTTAGTGGTCGCGTCCTACAGTCAGTGTGTGCTCTGATACCATCTTGTAGCGATCCGACCTCAAACGGTCAAATCTCTATGCATAAGTGTCATCCCTGGATCGGTAATGCTGACACACACAGTACTTGAAGGATTTCTAACAGAGTTCAATCACACACTTACTACATCGAATGTCTCAAAAGAGAACTTAACACAATAATATGGCTGAAGGCCATCTAAATAAGATAACAACAGAAGCTTCGAAGGTAAATGAGTCCATCAACTCTAACGGCATAGCTGAGTGCATGACACTGACCTAGCGCACCTTACTCTTCGTCTGAAAAGTCTGCAACATAATATGTTGCAGCCCGAAACGGGTCAGCACATGGAATATGCTGGCAAAATAACACAGTAGAGCAATGAACATGTAACATCTATAACTATATGCATATTTGGCTGGTGGAGGCTCTATGTTTATTATTTTGTGTAAAGCCAATTTTTCCCTACAACAAAGGACTATATTTTATTTTACTACAAAGTTGGTTGATAAACATTGAGAATGGTAACCCATCTCAATCCCAAAATAATAATCATTAACCCAACAAGTTAATTAAGTAAAGTGATGAGATCAACATAATAATTCAAGCACCACATACTCAAGATGTCCATAACCGGGGACACGGCTAACCATGATTAGTTTGTACACTCTGCAGAGGTTTGCGCACTTTTCCCCACAAGACTCGATCTCCTCCGTTGTATTTATCGCACTACATGATGTTTGAGAAACGGATGACCGAGACACAGTCTTTCCGAAGAGGTCCCCTTAACCGATAGATAGATCGGTACACCTACAATCCCCTACATCTGCTAGCCCATCATGGAAAGGATTCCCACAACTTACTCAACTATGCCAGAGCCCATAATGGCTTGTGGCTGCACATGGAAGTTTCTAGCATGAATAATCTTATGATCCCTTTGAGCCTGGGTGGCAAACCATAGGAAAAATCACATGGATACCCCGGGATTCTCCTTTGGACAGCACTGGATTACCCCAGGTGCCCACAAACCAATCCACCCAGATGTGTGTTAAAGTAGTCACCTTAAGTAAACCCTTAGTTCATAATAATACTCACATCTGTCATGAAACACTCAAACCAAACCACGTCTACGAGCATAGCATAGCAAAGTATAATAAGCGTAATCTAGAAGTAACCCCCAGGGTTTAAATGAAAGGTCAGTAGGTACTACCTCAACAACTACTTCCCAATACCCACATGTTAAACAGATCCTACTCATGCAATGTTTGAGGATTGTAACTAATGCATAAAAACTGGGTAATAAGGGATATGATCAAAGTGTTACTTGCCTTGCTGACGATCTGAAAACCCTAGTGACTCGTAGTAGCAGGCTTTGCACTCCGGAAACTCTATCGTAAACAAACAATAACATATATAAGCACTCAAGCTATATATGCAAGGGTAAAACTCAAGAGAAAAGATCCAAACTGAAAGTACAAGAGAAGAGCTTCGATTTGCAAAAAGAATCAAACGAACCGGAGCTACGAAACTCAAACTACGATCAAAAGAAGTTCAAATTCAAATCTGCTTGAAACCAAGTTTTAAATTGTCAAAATCATGTTCAAGTTGATTAACTTGAAAGAGAGGATCGAGACGAAGATTTTGGCGTTGGTTTCACTGGATTTGGACGAACGAGCGCAAAGTTGCGAGGGTTTTAAATTAGGGACTAATTTGTGAATAAAGTAATCGCAGATAGGTCCCTGGCCGAAAAACAAAATAAAAAAGAAAAACCTAACGAACGAACGTTCGCTAACAGAACCAAACGAACGAACATGTTCGTTAAAACGAACAAAACAGAGAACGTTCGCTAAATAGATTCGATCGGAATAAACCGAGAAAAACCCTAACCCTAAAAATAAACCGATCTAGACCGAAGAACCAAAAAAACTGTAAACGAACCGGCAAACCGGGGTGGTTTTTACCGGTTCACGACGACGGCGGTCAACGGCGGCGGCGGGACTTC
>NC_057811.1:238271353-238274202 GCF_018294505.1 Triticum aestivum | reverse complement strand
GTGCGGGGCTTGCGGCGGCGGGGCAAAGTGAGGAGGAGGCGGCGAGGGTCGGCGGCTTATAAGGGCGAGGGGGGTGCCTTGCAGGAGGGGGCGGGCGGCGGGCGGCGGGGAGGCGGAGTCCGGCTTGGACTGAAGCTCCGGCGGCGGCGCGGAATCCTCGCGCGGGAGGAAGGCGGCGGGTGACGTGGGTTGCGGCCCAGCTCGGCTGGGCTGTGACGCCCCCGATTCAGTCGTACACTAATCATACACGCAAACGTGTACGATCAAGATCAGGGACTCACGGGAAGATATCACAACACAACTCTAAAAATAAAATAAGTTATACAAGCATCATAATACAAGCCAGGGGCCTCAAGGGCTCGAATACAAGTGCTCGATCATAGACGAGTCAGCGGAAGCAACAATATCTGAGCACAGACATAAGTTAAACAAGTTTGCCTTAAGAAGGCTAGCACAAACTAGGATACAGATCGAAAGAGGCGCAGGCCTCCTGCCTGGGATCCTCCTAAACTACTCCTGGTCGTCGTCAGCGGCCTTCACGTAGTAGTAGGCACCTCCGGTGTAGTAGGAGTCGTCATCGATGGTGGCGTCTGGCTCCTGGGCTCCAGCATCTGGTTGCGACAACCAGGAAGAAAGGAAAGGGGGGAGAGGGGGAGAAAAGCAACCATGAGTACTCATCCAAAGTACTCACAAGCAAGGATCTACACTACATATGCATGGGTATCTGTGTAAAGGGGCAATATCGGTGGACTGAACTACAGAATGCCAGAATAAGAGGGGGGTAACTAGTCCTGTCGAAGACTACGCTTCTGGCAGCCTCCATCTTGCAGCATGTAGAAGAGAGTAGATGGTAAGTTCACCAAGTATCATCGCATAGCATAATCCTACTCGACGATCCTCCCCTCGTCGCCCTGTGTGAGAGCAATCACCGGGTTATATCTGGCACTTGGAAGGGTGTGTTTTATTAAGTATCTGGTTCTAGTTGTCATAAGGTCAAGGTACAACTCCAAGTCGTCCTGTTACCGAAGATCACGGCTATTCGAATAGATAAACTTCCCTGCAGGGGTGCACCACATTACCCAACACGCTCGATCCCATTTGGCCGGACACACTTTTCCGGGTCATGCCCGACCGCGGAAGATCAACACGTCGCAGCCCTACCTAGGCACAACAGAGAGGTCAGCACGCCGGTCTAAATCCTATGGCGCAGGGGTCTAGGCCCATCGCCCATGGCACACCTGCACGTTGCGAGGGCGGCCTGAAGCAGACCTAGCCTCCCTAATACAAGAGCAGGCATTCCAGTCCAATCCGGCGTGCGCCGCTCAGTCGCTGACGTCAAGAAGGCTTCGGCTGATACCACGACGTCGAGTGCCCATAAACTGTTTCGGCGTAGTTGGTTAGTGCGTATAGGACAGTGGCCAGACTCAGATCAAATACCAAGATCTCGTTAAGCGTGTTATTTTGAAGTAACCGCGAACGCCGACCAGGGCCAGGCCCACTTCTCACCTAGGTGGTCTCAACCTGCCCTGTCGCTCCGCCACAAAGTAACAGTCAGGGGCCGTCGGGAACCCAGGCCCACCTCTACCGGGATGGAGCCACCTGCCCCTTCAGCCCCCATCTCCAAACAGTATCATAAGTAATGTAACAGTATAAGGTATATAGCATATGCCCGTGATCACCTCCCGAAGTGATCACGGCCCAGTAGTATAGCATGGCAGACGGACAAGAGTGTAGGGCCACTGATGGAACACTAGCATCCTATACTAAGCATTAGGATAGCAGGTAAAGGTATCAACAATTGTAGCAACAATGACAGGCTATGCAGCAGAATAGGATTAACCGAAAGTAGTAAAATGCTACACTACTCTAATGCAAGCAGTAGAGAGAAGGAATAGGCGATATCTGGTGATCAAGGGGGGGGCTTGCCTGGTTGCTCTGGCAAGGAGGGGTCGTCGGGACGTAGTCGTACTCGATGGCATCAGCGTCGGTCTCGGGGTCTACCGAAGAAGAAGAGGGGGGAAGAAACAGTAAATACAAAGTAAACAAAGCATCACAAAGCGTAACATGGCAATACGCGGTGCTAGGGGAGACCTAACGCAGGGATAGGTGACATCGGCGAAGGGGGTAAACATCCGGGAAAGTATCCCCGGAGTTTCACGTTTTCGGACAGATGAACCGGAGGGGGAAAGTTGCGTGTTTGCTATGCTAGGGATGTGTGGCGGACGAATGGGCTGCGTGTTCGGATTAGTCTCGTCGTTCTGAGCAACTTTCATGTACAAAGTATTTTCAACCGAGTTACGGATTATTTTATATCAATTTTTAAAGTTTTAATTCATTTTCTTTTTTTCTGGTTTTAATTTTAATTCGAAATTAAAAGAATAAAATGCTACGGGTACCCAGAGTTGTACCCAACAGAATGTATGTGTGGATGGCAGGTGGGGTCAAGGGGGTCCAGTCAGCATTTGACAAGTCAAATGTTGACTAGTCAGCAGGGTCAAACAGGACCCACCTATCATGGACTGGGTCAACCCAGTCAACAGTTTGACTGGTCAAACTGGACAGGGGACCCACATGTCATTGACTGACAACTAATTAACCTAGTTAATTAGTTTAATTAACAGATTAATTATGTTAAGTTAATTAGGTTAATTAACATAATAAATTAAGTTAATTAATTATCTATTTACTTAATATTTTTATTTTTATAAACGTTCTAAGGGTGTGGGCCCCATCTGTCATTGTCACAGGGGGGCAGTACCCACTGGTCAGTGGCCCATAGGCCACTGCGGGCGCGGCCACGGCGAAGCCGCGGCAGGAGCGGGGCCGAGCGGCGCTGCTGGTGCAGCCGG
>NC_057811.1:238270312-238270914 GCF_018294505.1 Triticum aestivum | reverse complement strand
CAGGGGACAGACCCGGGCAGCGCCGCGGGAGGGAAGGTGGAGCGGAGGGCGGCGACAAGCGCTACTGGGCACGCGAGCGCGAGCAGGTGCGGTGGCGGGGCTCGCGGCCAGCACGGCCAAGGCGCGGCCGACAGATGCAGGCTGGCGCGGCAGCGGAGCGAGGCGTGCCCCGGGCGAGTACGCGGCCAGAAGGCGAGCGAGGGAAGAGGCAAGGCGCAGCATTGGGGGAAGTTCGCACGCGCGCGGCGCAGTGAGCGGGGAGGGCGTGCGACGAGCGCCGGAGCGGGCAAGCTACGGGAGCGGACGAGGGGCGCGGTGCGTGCGCGGCAAGGCGGGCGACAGCAACGCGGGTCAGCGGCGTGCAACGGGGAGGGAGGAGAAGAGGAGGAGGTCGTGGCCTCACCAGCGGTGTAGGGGACTGGGCAGCGGGGCGTGGGGAGGACGACGGGGACGGTTCAACGCAGGGGAGGAGGCGACGATGACGTCCGGCGAGGTGGCGATCCGGGCGGCGGCATAGTCGAGCGTCGGGGCGCACTCGTGGGCGCGTCGGGTGCAGGACGGCGCGGGCGTGCGGTGATGGGGGAGTCCGGCGACGGAGTGTG
>NC_057811.1:238266475-238269898 GCF_018294505.1 Triticum aestivum | reverse complement strand
GGGGTTAGGGTTTCGGTCGCCCAGGGGTTATGGGGAGTGGGGGGCCGGCCTAGTGTCCTGGATGGCCAGTTGGGCCATTCGGCCCAGGGAGAGGGGGGTCTTTTCTTCTTTCTTTTAATTTTTGTTTTATTTTCTGTTTTGCCTTTATCTTTTTATTTATATTACTTTTTCTGTTTTAGTTTTGTTTCCTATTAATTTTAGTTTTAGTAAAATATACACGTAGCATCTAAATTAGTATTTCAACTTAGTCCATAGCCACAAAATGTCTAGTCCTCAAATAATTTAGTTTGACATTTTATTAATTACAAAAGGTATTTAAATAATTGTTTTTACTGCTGTTTTATTCATCTTATAGTATTTAAGCATTTTATAAAGGTGTGGTTTCTCCACCATAATTACCTATGCAATATTTGGTTCACTCCGAACATTTTATTTTTAATATTTGGAAAGTTTTATTGTTTGCTTGATTTTGAAGTTGAATTTGAATCGGTTTTGAACTGACGCGAGATTATCAACAGTAATCAAAGTGACATGGCATCATTAGCAGAGGGTTGTTGTAGCTTAATTACCCGGGTGTCACATGGGCCTTCGGCCCAGTCGGCGGCGAACTTTTTTTTAAATAAAATTTCGCCCGAAGAAAGAAAATCCTAATAAAATATAAAAAAAAAGTTTTAAAAATGCCAAAAACAATTTTCCTGTCTAAATCTAATATTTAGAACAAAGTGAACATTTTTTGGCCTAAAATACAATTTTCAAAAATGCATATTTTTCTAATTCAAATAAAATAGCAAATAAAATATGAATAAAAATATATAATTTCATTTTAAAATTTCTTCTCCAATATTCCTCTCTTTTGAAGAAGTCATATTATCTTCACTCATTTATTTTTATTATTGGAAATAATTGGAGAGAAAATATTAAAATCAAATTGATCCTCTTTTCAAATTTGAGAAAAATTCAAATATGAAAATAAGTGGAACCTCCAACTCTCTCCTTGCATCCTTGAGTTGCTTAAGATTTCTAGGATCACCAACAAAATGCAAATAAAATATAATATGCATATGATGACCTATGTATAACATCCAAATTGAAAATTTGGGATGTTACATCTACTTTGCTGCATCACCCTTTCCTCTTCAAGGGAAAAATCAACGCAAGCTCAAGAAGTAGCAATGTACCAAAAGATGGGCACCGGAGGTGGCCCAGGGAGCCCACTACCCACCAATGCGCGCCTAGAGGGGGTGGCGCGCCCTGGTGCCTAGTGGGCACCTAGGTGGCCCCCTCCGGCATTTATTTTCTCCAATATTTTTTTATATATTCCAAAATAATTCGTGAAATTTCAGCTCATTTGGAGATGTGCAGAATAGTATCTCTGACATAGCTTTTTCAGGTCCAGAATTCCAGCTGCCGGTATTCTCCCTCTTTGTGTAAACCTTGCATATTATGAGAGAAAATGCATTAGAATTACTCCACAAAGTGTTATAATGGATAAAAACTCTATAAATAACAGTAGGAAAACATGATGCAAAATGGACGTATCATAATGCATCATTTACGTAGTTGCGTGAGTTTGTATGGATTTGAGGTATGCTAATTGAGGTGCGCATCCGCAGGCATTTGAGAGACCAGATTTGCCAAGTCCGACTGTAGATGCTCTTAGTCTCACACGCGTGCCAAGTTTGAGCCCCGCAGTGCAACCCTTTGAAAAGATCTAAAACCAGAGCACGGCATACATCCCAAGTTTGTGCATGTAGTTACTTTTTTATCATTAAAACTTTATTCCTCGAACGATGGCCATATCGTTTACAATTTGAGGCAAAATAAAGTAGGGGGCATTAGAGTCCAAGACTCAGATAATCTAACTCTAAAACAATGCTTTGCTAGACTATCAACAACTAGATTTGCTTCCCTACAACAATGAACATAATCAATGGTTGAAAACTCCAATGCTAGGAGAGTAGCATCCGTAATGATCGGCTTGTCCGAACCCATATACCCCTCCGGATTAGCTCCTATCTGATTCGATGACAACTTTAGTGCAGACGATGTTAGCCGCTAGGATCAGTCCGTTGCGAATGGCGTTGTTTTCTGTTGAGTCCACAGTTTATACATGAGGTAAGGTCCATGTCTCCGCTGCGATGAGGTAATGTGCATGTAAAGTCCTAGTCATGGATTTGGACGAGACGTGACTCCCCTCACGTCGTTCCTGCGAACGGTCGAGGGGAAAATCCAAGCCGCCGGAGCAGAGTCCACGGACTCAATCCCTCCCTCACCACCACCAGTCTGTGCTGCACGGGCTGGTGCTGGAGACGGCGGGGCCCTCTCTCCTCTCCGCATGTGGGGGCTTGGCGCGGGCCAGTGATCCCGGGCAGGGGCGCAACGCTGGACTAGGGCGCGCCGCAGCTAGGTGGAGCTCGAAGGCAGCCGATCTTTGGTTCTCCATGTCGGTTGTGGAGGGCCCGTCGAGGCAGCGGCTCTCGCCTGGGCTAGTGGCGGCCGGTGGGGGGCATTGCCCAGATCTGGCCCATCGAGATCCAGGGGAGCCCTACAGTGGCCGGCCTTGCTATTTTTTGAGCTTCAAAACTTTGATCTGCTTCATGCTGGCCTCCTCGATTTGGACACCGACGGGTTTCGGTCTTCCTCTCAGAGATCTCAGCCTTTGGCGCATGGTGCCACTGGATATCTAGATCGGAATTAATCTGGTCGGGTGAGCCCTCGTCTTTGGACAAAAAGGCTTCATGAGGGTGTTGCGCGAAGCTTCGCTGTCTTGCCGACGCCATGTGAAATGTCTAAGTATAGATCTCCACGACGTTGACAGTGATGAAGAAAGTCATGGTGGCTGCGAACGGAGACTTGTAATGGTGGAGAGGAGTTTTGGTTAGTTGAAGAATGGCTGCATAGGTTTTTTCCCGTGTGTCGGGTGTTGAAGACTTGGAGCGGCGGCCTTGGTAGGAGGGGGCGGCAACACAAGTGGACAACATTTCTGGGGGTGCTTTTTGAGTACGGAGCCGCGACCTCCAACGTGAAAGCCCAAGGTCTGGCCTTTATTGCTTGTACCTGGTAATGGTCTTGCGAAGGCATTGTTTTTGGGATCTTGGACTCTCTCTAGGGTGAAAACACAAGGTACTTGATGAGGCGACGACAACGCTTGTGCATTGTTTGCTTCTTAAAGGCATATATATAGGACAGCACTATTCTAATCCCAGGATTAGAATAGTTATTTGGATCACAGCAGCCCCTATAAGGGCCCGACAGGGCCCTCCTGAACTTCTGAACTGCTGGCCCGCCCGACAGGATCCACTGGATCCCGAGGCTGCCCCGACAAGATCCCGATCCCGAGCCGCCCTAGCCCCCTCCTCGCCGCTCCTCCCCTCGATCCCCGACCTCCCCCCATGGTCACCGTCGATCTTCGCTGGATCCGCC
>NC_057811.1:238246769-238266236 GCF_018294505.1 Triticum aestivum | reverse complement strand
ACCGCCTCCCCCCATCTCCAGAGCCTGGTTGACCGGATCTGCCGCCACCCCTCCGTCCCACCTCCTGGCCGACCACCGGCGCGGGCGAGCGAGCGACGGCGCAAGGGAGCTCGCGTCGCCTAGACGCAGCGAAGCCGCCATGGACTTCCGGAAGCCACATCCTCCTTCCATCCTCACCGCCCGACGCCTTGGCAGAGTAGATGACGGCCTCGACGGAAGCTACGGCGAACGGCGCGACCAACGAAGCAACTCCGCGGCGGAGGCGGCATCGGCGGCGCCTTCAAATCCAGCAACGGTACATGAACTTCCTCCCACTTGTCGCCTTCTTCTTCAATTTTCCCTTGCCTGACCTTCTTGCTTCGTGCAGATGAACTTCGCGCCCTATGCAAGATATGGATTGCCATGCGGTTCCTCTCCTAGCTCTCCGACAAATTGCTCACAAGGTGGCCTATCAGCTGCTGGAAAAAGTTTGGCCGAACTTCTAGCCAGGGTATGGTTGAACTTCTTCCTTCTGTTTGTTATTTTCTTACAGACATGTGAAGTTCAGGTGGTGTGTGAGCATCAGTCCAGGCTACAAAAAACTTTTTTAAAATCTGCCTGCTTACAGCCATGTGAAGTTCAGGTAGTGTGTGAGCATCAGTCCAGGCTACAAAACACTAGAAAATCTGCCTGCATTCACATATGAAAAGCCATGTGAAATTCAACTAGTAAGTGTGTTAGAGTTCAGGTTGGTATATATCTGGTTCTGTGCAAAAAAAACAAAAGGAAAATAGAACATGCATGTGATCTCACATGAAGGTCACGTTGGTATGCACTAGTGGTTCAACCATTCAAACTCATGAAGGTTCAGATTTTTTTTAACTGTAGACGGTATTTCCCCTTTGCAAAACAAGAAGTTCAGGTTGTGGAGAGTGCTCAGTTCAGGTACATATAAGTAATCAAATAGTGTAGAATTAACAGGATGTGAGGTTCATTCTGTGAAGGGTGCTCAGTTCAGGTACAAAAGTATTGGCAGATGCTCAGCTCAGTGCATAGTGTGATGCCTGTCCTAGGGAAAAAATATGTACATGAACACCACTTTTATATGAGAAGTTTAGGCTGTGAATAATGCTAAGTTCAGTTACAAAGGTATAGGCAGATGTAACTTGTGTGCTAATAGACATTTTTTTCTTTTATGTCAGCAAGACGAGAGACGCATGAAGAAGCTTAGAAGTTCCCAGCAGCAAGTACACAATCCAAAGCCTGTACGCGTTGCACCACCCCCTCAATGGGTCACACCCCAAACGCACCAACAGCATTACCAACCTGCTCCAGACAAAAAAATGGATGACACCCGAAACACATGGAGACTTCCAAGATGCTGGGTCACAGCCCTATCCGCACAACCTTGCGCCTCCACCTAATTGGGTGACGCCGGAAATCCCCCGCGGATTCTTTGTATCCACCAGCAGACTCCCAAGCACACCGATGGAGGAGGGGGTTAGCTCAAGTCCTGCGTGTAACTCTGGAGGTTATCCTGGTGTGCCTCATCAATGCCAAAGCGAAGCAACTAAACCGGATCCCAGGACAAATCCAACAGGAACACACACACGGAGGAGGGTGCTCTGCACACTACCACCGTTGGATCCTGCTGCTGCTGCTACAAGTCGGAATTGTACGGGAGATAAGGTAGATGGATTTCTTCACAAAACAAAAGAGCAAACCAAGACCAGGATCGCAATACCTCCACAACCACCTCAAGCAAAAAGGACGCAAACAAGAGACAGGCCATCTTCAGCCCTCCTTCCTCCTCGTGATCCACTGCTGCATCCTGCTATGATTACTCCGCCATGCCCCATCCCAGAGGGACAGCAGCAGACACCGGTGGAGTTGCGATCATATACACACGTAAGTGAAACAAAAAATATTTATATACGCATCTTGTATTATCTGCAAATTTCCTGCTCCCTCTAGGATAACAAGTTCATAAACTGCATTTTAACATGTCGTTTAGATTATTTTTTTCTTTTTCTGCAGACGCCGGATCTACCGGATTATCTAATACCAAAACTAAAGATGTGATTCCAAGATGTAGAGAAAGCAAGGGAATTTTATAACAGATACGCCAGACACGCTGGTTTTGGAATCAGGAAGACGGGGGGAAATGACAACCACAAGTATTTTGTTTGCGCCTTCCAAGGGATACACACATCTTCTGTTTCAGAGGCTAACAGGAAGCGAAACAAAACATCGCAGAGGACAGGCTGCAATGCAAGAATGAGGGTGAAGGTGCAGGAGGATAACACATGCGTGGCAGTGGACATTGAGTACAATCATAATCACAAACTCATGCAAACTGATGACATGCTAGTATTTTTGCACTCACACAAGAATTATGACCCCACTATTTTGGAGTACGTAAAGCTCCTGCAGTACCATGATGTCAAGCCCACAACAATCATGTCGATGCTATCTGAAAATGAAGATGGAAGCTACTTCCTAAGCATGACCGGACGAGACCTACTAAACCAGTAAGTATTCAAACATCCACATACTGCAATGTAAAATAGCATCCTAGGTCACAACCCTTTGCTAGCAAAAATAACAAATGCATGTTTGCACGTGATTTGCAGGAAAGCCATGAATGCAAGGAAAGATGATTTGGATGATGTATTGAAACTTGTTTCATTCCTCAAAGACATGAAGGCAATCAATGATGAGTTTTTCTATGACATCCAAGTGGACAAGGACAAGTCAATTAAAAACATTTTCTGGTCCAATGCAAGCTGCCGAGGAGCCTATCAAGACTTTGGCGATTGCGTAACATTCGACACAACTTACAAGACCAACAGATTTCATATACCTCTGGGAGTGTTTGTTGGAACAAACCATCACTTGCACTCAACGATATTTGCTGTTGCCCTGATAAGATACGAAGATGCAAAGTCATTCAAGTGGTTGTTCGATACATTTGTACGGTGCATGAACAACAAGCACCCAACTTGCATTCTAACAGGTGAGTTCAAAAAAAAAACCTCTTCAAGTTCATCATCTTTTCAGTCTATGGGTCTGTATTGGGTACATTGGTTTTGTCTGAAAATAATGTAAAGAATACAGTTCAACCACTGTTAGCACAGAAGTCCAACTAGCAGTACAAGAAAGCAAAATTATCTGTCACATGTTTAGAAAAAAAATTAGTTATGAATGTGAAGTTCAAATACATGAATCATAGAAGTTCAAGGACAAAGCTGTAAGAAAAATATATGTAACATGTTAGAAAAATATAGTTATTTATGTGAAGTTCAAGCACTGCTACCACAGAAGTTCAACAACACTGCTTTAAGAAAAATTTTGAGTGTGACACTACTAGTTAGTCCTACTACTAACTGTGAAGTTCAAGCACTGGTACCACAGAAGTTCAGCAACACTGCTGTAAGAAAAAATACATGTGACATTCTTAGATAGCCATACTGCTAGATGTGAAGTTCAAGTACTTGTACAACATGAGTTCACCATCAGTGCAAAAAAGAATCAAGTTTCATTTTTTTTTTATTCATGGAGACCAGTGCCCATCGATGGCGAAAGCTATACCACAATCATTTCCAAACACCGTCCACAAGCTATGCCATTGGCACATCATGAAGAAGTACGGAATACCTCGCGTTGCTGTACGAAAAGTATAAAACATTCAAAGAGGAGTTCACAGCTATATTAAACTGGCCGCTGATGCCAACAGAGTTTGAAGATGACTGGGCTGAACTCGTGCACAAGTACAACCTGGAGAACGACCAGTTGATGATGCAGCTCTGGAGTTATAGGAAGATGTGGATTTCAGCATATTACAAGAACATTTTCTGTGCTAGAATGACTTCCACACAACGAAGCGAGAGCATGAACCACGTGCTCAAGAAAGGGTTTGTCAAGGGGACCCAGAACCTACACAAGTTTGCTAGGCGGGTCAATGCTTGCATACAAACTCGGATGCAGAAGGAGAACGAGCAAACAATGACCAGCATGGTATGATGACAAAAAAACACCCCCATCATGTTCTGTTTACCTTCAACATGTGCACTTTGAATTTAAAAAAATGAAACACATGACTCTGCTTCGACTAATATCTTACTTTTTGACATGTGCAGACCAATCCTGTGACAAAAACAACTTACGGCTACGAGGAAGACATGTCTATCAAGTACACGAGAGCCGTGTACACCGAGATGAGGAATAGGATGAGAAAAGCCACGCTATTTCGCGCAAAGCGTACAGCAAAGCCCACTAAGTACCTTGTGTACTACCATAACAAGCCTGGGCATGATGATGAAGAAAGATTTTCCTGGTCAAAGCATGAATTCCAGGTTGTAGCAGACCCAGAGAATGAAACATACAAGTGTGAATGCAAGCTCTGGACACACAGGTGAGCGAAAAAACAAACTCATTAAATAGCTAAACTAGTAGTATCATATCAAAATTTATGAAACTCATTGTTGGCTCACAAACTATGTATTCTGCATTCATCACAAAATGCAGGCATGTTCTGCCTTCACATCATGAACATACTGGACTACCTGAAGCCTGACAAATTTCCAAACAAGTATATCCTCAAACGGTACACAAAGACTGCAAAATCACAACCAACCTTTGATACAAGGGACTACAACACAACCGCATCGGATGGCAGCTCAAGACTATCGAAGCAAGACATCTTGCTGCAACTAAATTTGATGGTTAACAAGAAAGCGATGACATGTGACCAGCAATATGACAGAGCCTACTATGTTCTCAAGAGGCTCGTGGAAGAGCTTGATGCAATACATTCAGCAAATCAAGCAGATGTTGACGAAAGGATGGCTGAAGAGGACGCTGAAATTGAAGATAACCTTCATTATTATGCAGCTGAAATGCTCAACGCCACCGATCAAGCCAACCAATGCAAGCAGGGTGATGGCCAATCAATGGAGCAGCGACAGTAAGAGACGATGAAACTGCCGCTGTATTCTGAAACAAAGGGTATGAAGAAAATTTCTGCAGCAAAGAAAAGTGACAAGAGAGCTCAAATAAAGGCACCACCTGCAGGAAGAGTCGTCGTGCTCGATGAGAATGGAGTGCCACTTGGACACAGGAAATGTAGTGTGTGCAACCAGGTTGCGGGACACAACAAGCTGACCTGTCCAACACTCTTGGAAAGAAACAATGCCGAGGAGGTCAAGCAACCCAAATCTCAAAAACAGCATCCCAAAGTTATAGAACAAAAGAAGGGACCACACCCACAGAAAGCAAGCACCAGATTTTGTAGCATATGCAAGGAGTATGAACCACATAATGCAAGAACATGTTGGGGAACGTAGCAGAAATTCAAAATTTTCTACGCATCACCAAGATCAATCTATGGAGTAATCTAGCAACGAGGGGAAGGGGAGTGCATCTACATACCCTTGTAGATCGCGATGCGGAAGCGTTGCAAGAACGCGGATGAAGGAGTCGTACTCGTAGCGATTCAGATCGCGGTTGATTCCGATCTAAGCACCGAAGAACGGTGCCTCCGCGTTCAACACACGTGCAGCCCGGCGACGTCTCCCACGCCTTGATCCAGCAAGGAGAGAGGGAGAGGTTGGGGAAGACTCCATCCAGCAGCAGCACGACGGCGTGGTGGTGATGGAGGAGCGTGGCAATCCCGCAGGACTTTGCCAAGCACCGCGGGAGAGGAGGAGGAGGGAGAGGGGTAGGGCTGCACCGAAAGAGAGACGTTCTCATGTCTTGGGCAGCCCCAAACCTCAACTATATATAGGGGGGGAAGGGGCTGCGCCCCCTCTAGGGTTCCCACCCCAAGGGGTGGCGGCCAGCCCTAGATCCCATCTAGGGGGGCGGCCAAGGGGAGGAGAGGGGGGCGCCACTAGGGTGGGCCTTAAGGCCCATCTGGACCTAGGGTTTGCCCCCTCCCACTCTCCCATGCGCCTTGGGCCTTGGTGGGGGGCGCACCAGCCCACCTGGGGCTGGTCCCCTCCCACACTTGGCCCACGCAGCCTTCTGGGGCTGGTGGCCCCACTTGGTGGACCCCCGGGACCCTCCCGGTGGTCCCGATACATTACCGATATCACCCGAAACTTTTCCGGTGACCAAAACAGGACTTCCCATATATAAATCTTTACCTCCGGAACTCCTCGTGACGTCCGGGATCTCATCCGGGACTCCGAACAACATTCGGTAACCACGTACATACTTTCCCTATAACCCTAGCGTCATCGAACCTTAAGTGTGTAGACCCTACGGGTTCGGGAACCATGCAGACATGACCGAGACGTTCTCCGGTCAATAACCAACAGCGGGATCTGGATACCCATGTTGGATCCCACATGTTCCACGATGATCTCATCGTATGAACCACGATGTCGGGGATTCAATCAATCCCGTATACAATTCCCTTTGTCAATCGGTATGTTACTTGCCCGAGATTCGATCGTCGGTATCCCGATACCTTGTTCAATCTCGTTACCGGCAAGTCTCTTTACTCGTTCCATAACACATCATCCCGTGATCAACTCCTTGGTCACATTATGCACATTATGATGATGTCCTACCGAGTGGGCCCAGAGATACCTCTCCGTTTACACGGAGTGACAAATCCCAGTCTCGATTCGTGCCAACCCAACAGACACTTTCGGAGATACCTGTAGTGCACCTTTATAGCCACCCAGTTACGTTGTGACGTTTGGTACACCCAAAGCATTCCTACGGTATCCGGGAGTTGCACAATCTCATGGTCTAAGGAAATGATACTTGACATTAGAAAAGCTCTTAGCAAACGAACTACACGATCTTGTGCTAGGCTTAGGATTGGGTCTTGTCCATCACATCATTCTCCTAATGATGTGATCCCGTTATCAACGACATCCAATGTCCATGGTCAGGAAACCGTAACCATCTATTAATCAACGAGCTAGTCAACTAGAGGCTTACTAGGGACATGGTGTTGTCTATGTATCCACACATGTATCTGAGTTTCCTATCAATACAATTTTAGCATGGATAATAAACGATTATCATGAACAAGGAAATATAATAATAACCAATTTATTATTGCCTCTAGGGCATATTTCCAACAAAACATGCCCGAAGCACGCAGATGCTGAAAAGACAAGCAAAAAGACAGAGAAGAAATAGAAAGCAAAACCTAGAGCCAGCAACAAGAAAGTGGTGGAAGATGAAGAGGAAGACGAAGATGAAGACACCATCGAAGAAGAGGAAGACGAAGAGGAAGAGAACGATGAAGAGGAAGAGGAAGAGGATGATGAAGAGGAAGAGGATGATGAAGAGGAAGAGAAAGAGGAAGATGCAGAGGAAGAGGTACATGTCAAGCAAAAACCAATACAACCAAAGCCTAGGAGGAGTGCAAGGCTGATGAACGGTTAGAATAGGTCAATTAACACAATGCAAACTTATGTCATGTCAATGTGCAGAATATTATTCCACTATAGAAAACAGTATTTTAGGAGAAAGCTTGCTTGAACTTTTATTGTTGAACTTTCAAAGAAATTATACAGTAGAAGTTCAAGTAAGCTTACTGCAGAAGTCCTGGTATATTATGAGAGGAAGTGCTGGTGATGTATTGCATGAAAGTGCAAGCAGTAATTGAAAAATATACACATACTGCAGAAGTCCTGGTATATTATGAGAGGAAGTGTTGTGCTGGTGATGTATTGCATGAAAGAGCAAGCGGTAATAAAATGAAAAATATACATTGTGAAGTTCAAGTAATATTACTGCAGAAGTCCTTGTATATTATGAGAGGAAGTGTTGTGCTGGTGATGTATTCAATGCAAAGTGCAAGCAATAACAAAAATGAAAAATATACACTATGAAGTTCAAGTAAGATTACAGTGGAAGTTCTGGTATATTATGGCAGGAGGTGCTGGTGTTGTATTCCATAAAAGAGCAACCAGCAAATAATTATACAGTTTTGAAGTTCAGGTCAGCTTACAGAAGAAGTTCTGGTATATAAAATCGATGTAGGAAAAAATATGCTTAAAAAATAAAGTTTCGCCGTATGAACTAAGGTTAGCAAGCCTAAGACAACGCGTTCAAATGTGAAGTTCTGCTTGGATACGTGCAGAAGTTCATGTACAATGCCGACAAAAGATAAAGAAACGTCAAGGAGTGTATGAGAATATTTTTGCAGAAAGTTACAGCTGAAATACATTCGCACTTGAAAAAACTCAAAAAAACAAATATAGATTCTATGCAAAAGGATACATATTGGTTGGGTTGAAAAATACCAATACATTACACAACACAGAATATCCTATCCATCTGAAACCAGCAGCCCAGCCACATTCTCAAAGCATAAGTTCAACTCTACGATCATATGTTGGGGCCCAAAAACAAACAACACAAAAAAACAAGCAGTTCAACCATAGCCGAAGGAGAAGTTCAGGTACACCTGTTGGGACAAAAACGTGCAACACATGGATACTGAAAACGATGCAGTACACTGAAATTCACAAGCCAAATCATTCTTCACACCAAATACATTTGTCCACAATATCATAAGTAATAGTGCTGCAGCTATAGATACACAAATCACTAAAACATTCTTACAACCAAATCTTTACGGAATCGTTCCAATCATTATCAAACCTAATCAAATCTACAATGAAACTAATGCTTCGAATTCACGGGCCCAAGGACTGGATCTCTTTAGGGAGCTCTGAACGCATGACTTCATTCTTCTCGCTAAACATCAGAGTGTGCATGAACTCAGCCTTCCAGTCATCTGCAGCAGCCTGCAAACAAAGAAAATGAAACAATGGTTTAGTAACGGATAACTAAAACCACAGCAGGAGCATCTCAGCAAAAACACAGAAGAAAAATGAAAGGATGATGAGACAAGAACAAGGACAGAACATACTTCCACATCACCAAAATCTTCAACAATCTCATCGCCATCATATGAAGAGCAGAACTTCACGGCAAAGAAACCACAATCATTATTCTTCTGCTTTGGAACATCGATAAAAGTCGGCCTCTTTACAATAGTCACCCAGTTAGGTTGCTTGCTCACTTTGTACGCAGCCTTGTCGTACACCTCCTCGAGCAACCCAACAAATCTCTTGATCTGCCAGAAATAACAAAATAAGATGAAGTCAAAAACATGTTAACCAAAATAGTTAAGTTCAGGTACATAAAAAGCGACACTTGCATAAGATCCAGCTAAACAAATAGGAGAAGTTTAACTTCCAAATGATAGTCAGTTCAAGCAGTATTACCAAAACAGAGACAGCAACATATTTTGTCAACACAAGGCATAATAAACTTCGTGTCAAACAAGAGAATGTGAAAGGAGGTTCAGGCTAAGAAACACTCACGATATTTTGATAGTCTCCGTGGAAACTCGTTCATGACGTTTCCATATTAGCGTAAGGAAGTGAATCAAGGATGTCAATGCTCCCACGATATCTATTCACCACATACACACTGTAGTGCGCCATTGTGCCAATTGGCTTGAATAGTATCAAAAAAACCTGCCAAGAATGAAAGGACCGGTGAACACAAACTATAAAGCATATGTATTGAAGAACCGGCATGAACAAAAACTTCTTGACAAACTCAGCAAAAGGATGCACATGAAATTAAAAAAAGCAAGAGTTATGAAAACCTAACCAGCTTTGCGTTAAGAAGGTCTTCTTCCTTGCGAACAAACATTGGGAGGAGACCAGCAAATTTTTTTGCATCAAACTTTGGAACTGTTGCACCGAAGAAATCATACTCCAGGCAGTACTGTGCATTCACAAAAACACAATTAAAACACCTCCCAAATGCCACTACAACAAAACTAAGGCAAAAAAAGGGAGATAGGGGTGCAAAGAACTAAAACATGTATGAAGTAGGGACTAAGTACAACCCTGTCAGCACTAGTGAATATCTCAGAGGTCTCCGGCTTATCCTTCCACAAATTTATGAGATAATCCATTATGTCTCCTTCCATCTGCCGCCCTTCACCAAAAAGAGTATAAAGGACACGTCCTGTGAGGTCAATCACATTCGCAGGGATGGTAAACATGCAGTAGCTTGTGCTGCAGAATACAAAAGGATGGTAAAAAAATATTAGAAATTCAGATACAACAACAAACAGAAGTTCAGACACTATAACTCAAAAGGCAAGAGGAGACATAAAACAGAAGTTCAGATACTACAACAACGGCAGTTCAGACAATATAACAACAGAAGTTCAGACACTATAACTCCAAGGCAAGGGAGAAATGAATAGAAGTCCACATACTACAACAACAGAAGTTCAGACACAGAGTAGCATCTCTGGCAGCAACAAAGTTAAGAAGAAGAAAACTCACTCAAAATACTTCTCCAGACTGGCTTTACTAAGCACATACTGTTTCAACTTCCGGGCCTCGGATAGATGAGGGTAACTGTATTTTTTTAGGGGAGCGACAGGAGAACGCCACTTCAAAGGCAATCTTGATGCTCTCTTGGAGGAAGTTATGTTGCCAGACTCAACTACCGGTTTCCTCCTGGTGATGACAGCATTCTTCCCACCTCTACCAGCAACACATTTAACATTCTTCGGGTAAGCAATCTTCTCAAAGTCATCATCGGACGAAATAACTTCTGCTTCGGCTGCTTCGACTGCACCAACCTTCCTGGAGCAAGGGTTTTTTGGAGTACCACGAATACCACCAACCTGCTTCCCCAACTTGGAAGGAATAAGGGTTCGAGGTCTATCATCTTCTATCGGAGCTGTACTCATCGATTCCTCCCTAGGCTGGTATTCCTGTGACCCGAGGAATGAGTAGTGGTAATCGGTCAAGTCCAACGGATCCACTGTCAAAGAAAAGGAAGAGAAAACATCACCATTAAATATAACTGAAGTTCAGGAACAGCACAATGTGCAGTCCAACTAATAAAGATGACATGGTTACTACTCAAGCTGACCTAAACAAATTAGTTGCATTAAAAAACTAAATGAAGTTCAGGCACAACCAAAGGCATAGTTCAAGATAAACCGATGAACGGGAAAACATTCAACTACAGCTAACAAAACCATAGAAAGGCATCATCTCTGAAGTTCAAGTAGAAAGAAATGCTCATGTCCAAGTAAGCAATGGAAGGAAAGAAGTTACTGAAACAAAACACACAAGCAAAATAAAAAAGATAGAAATGAAGTTCATGTACAAGAAAATGCTCCTCTCCTTTTGAAACCAGCTGCCCAGCCAGATCTCAAGCAGAAGTCCAAGTTCAGAGAAAAATATGAAGTTCAGGTAGAATAAAAGATGCAGTGCAGGTAAGCAGTCCAAGTTCCAATACTTACATTTGTACTAGCCAAACAGAGCTTGGAAGTCTGTCTCAAATAGGTTAGAAGAAGCGATTGAGTACAGCCACGTCTTCCTGATATCCGCAATATTTTCATGGGAATAATTTGCAAGAACCCCATCATGATACGAATTAACATTCGTAAGATGAAGAATCCGCAGTCGATACTGCCATCAAACGCAGTAAAAGAATAGTGTTAGAACAGAAAAAGAAAGCCAATGAATAAAACACATCGCAGCTTAAGTACAACTACAAATAAAAAGAAGTGATAAAGAGAAAAAGTGGAACTCATACTTGTTTTGCTGCTGGGGCACATCAATCCAATCCAGAGCGAAATGGTCGATGGTAAGAGGACTGAAGGGTGTCTCCCTGTCGTTGCTGGCATCGCTCCAAAGCTTCTTGATGTTGCCGGTCATCCACCGAAACAGGCGTACCGCACATTCATCTTCTGGTCCATAATAGGAGTCGAGAAGCTGGAACCTTGAATTCTTCACGTCAAGAAATATCGAAACCCAATGACCAACACCACCCATGGAAGCAGGAATCCCAGGCGGGTCAAAAGTGGGGAAAACAACCTGAAGCAACATAAACACACGAATCATTAAAAACTGAGAATTAATATCAAATGGTACAAAGAAAAATAAAACAAATATTAACACAGTGAATCGCAGTGCAAAACTAATACAGAGGCAAAGAACAAGATATTGCATACCAAATCATGTGCATCCATGCTATCTGGACCACTCGCCAAGAAGTACTTCCTCACACGGGAATCAAATGACCTATGAAAATCTTCTCCTAAAATAATGCAGACAACACCAACATATGAAAAATACAAAAAATGAGACAAACAAGTTTTAACTAAAATGGTAAGGAACAAAACAGAAAAGAAATCACTATATGGTTGACTTACACAAACCCAATACGGCAGGATGAATTTATCCGATCCCTGGTACTTCGCACGTAGACAGTAGAGTGTACACTCAGCCACATTAGATCGAAGCATTCCACGAGGACCAAAAGATATTGCAACATCTTCAACAGAAGCTTCACACTCCTTGTTTTGGGAACATAATCATTGATCTAAAACAAGCAAATAGAAAGTAAAACAAGTTCAACATCAAGAACTCAGGAAGTTCATAACACATGTTAGCACAGAAGTTCAGCTATATCACAACAGGCAGTACAATACAAAAAGGCCAGAAGTTCAGCACCAGAGAAGTAAATTAGAAGTTCAGCAAACATAGAGTAAAGAAGTTCAGGTATGAAACCACAGGCAGTTCACAGGGGGTACATGGATGATGTAAATATTGACCAGCTGCACTCACCTCTTGGAACGATTATTCTTAAGCCTAGTTACACTGTAATAAAAGTCATCAACCTTCTTTCAGACGACATCAAGGTCGCTATCTGCTCACCAAAAGAAATAGAAATTAAGAGCAACACTCAAGCACATTGATTCACGACAGTTTCAATTAAGAGCAACATTCAAGCACAACATTCAAACACAAGCACATCTCAGCTGCTACATCAGAAAAGATAAAACCACAGGATCATAGACATCACAACCCATGCATTACAAACCTTCACCCACATAGAAAACAGGTTCACTTAACATTATTTACAACCCACACGACAAAGCACAAAACCAGAAGTTCAACTTAGACCACACAGGCAGTTCACAAGGGATATCATGGACTAAACCAAACAACAATAAGGAAGGGGATGGGGAAAGAAGAGAGAAGCATGCTCCTCTCTTCATGGATCCTTGCCTAGACCAGTGGCAGCACTGGAATGATCAACCTCCTCTCCATAGCTATTGCTTTTAGTCTCTTCATCGTCATCCCCAGTAGACATTGCAGCGTCGTCGGGAAGGACACCACCAGCAGCTGGAGTAGCTGGAGAATCTGAAACAACAAAAACTTTTGGTTGTGTTTGAACAGCATCAACATCAACTGATGGCTCTGCTGCAGGAGACTTCTCCGGGCTTGCAGCAGCACTACCACCAGTCTCAACAGCAGACTCAACAGGATCTTTCTCCAAAATGATGTCTCCAGTTGTCTTGCCCTGCTCAGCATCAGAAACCTCAGTGCCAATGGACGACTAAGGTTCAGTCGGGTCCACCCCGTTGGAGCCGCCGGTGCCTGACACGGACTTGTCTGCAACCTTCTCTGGAGGAACACTAACATCATCATTCTGCGGCAAGAACAGAAAGTCATTACAAAGGGCCACATAGTGATAAAATGCACAAACAAGTAAAATAAAAAATGAGACAGATGGATAAGAAAAATGGTACCTTATTTTCACTACCATGAACCTCATCAACTAATACATCACTAGCGGGAGCAGGTTCATGCACAGGGCCAACTTCATGCACAGGTAAAACATCCTCGTCAACCCTAGCACCATCATCAACAACCTACAAAAAAATCATGTAAAAAACAAATACCTAATCAGCAGAAGTTCACATTACATAATCAGAGAAGGTCAGCTATCACAACTGACACATAATGGAAGTCCAAATACAGTAAACATAGCAGGTCACATATCAAGCTACTCTAAGATACAAAAGGGAACAAAAAGGGCCAGTCATCAAAGTCATAGAAGTTCAGGTGTTGTAGCTCTTGAAGTTCAGTAACTATAAACAGAGAAGGTCATCTAGGAAACACTAGTACTAAAAAGAAACAGTTTACGACACATGAAATCAATAACGGTCACCTATGACTACAAACAGTAATAACTGAAAGCTAACAATGAACATTAGTGCAAAGAAATATCAAAAGCCAACATAAACAAACCTCTTTGGTATGCTCCACGTGGCCTCCTTCACGACCCAAACAAACAGAATCCTGCCTCTAAATCTGTCTCACAACAACACTTGCCCCATCTTCAAAAGGCTTGCAACGAGCATCCTGCATTTCCTTGAACAACCCAAAGCTAGTCCGGAGGTGGGAAGTGCTCTGACGAAGCTCTTCAAGAAATCTAGCTTCAATAGATAAGACCTCCTTCGAAGACTCAGCATCAAATCCGTGTCCGGGAGGAAGAATCCCATCAACGCGACTAAGACGCTCAACAGTTGAAGGAACACGAGCCAACTCCCCACAAACAGTTTCAAGAAGACCGTCAATCCTAACAAGCGAAACATTGGCAGCTTCAAACAAATTCTCGGAAGACACGCCACCTGCAGCACTCACACGGGCAGAAGAACCTCCTAGATCTACAGGGGGCACCAGTATTAACATCCCGGGAGAATTCAAATCTTGGGGAAGTTCCACTCCCTAGGCCGGCGGCACTCATAGGCAATCTCCCAAAACACCCAGTTGGCTGGGTCATCATCACCCTTCTTGACCAAGTCAGTCGCAGCAAGCTCAAGAAGCTTGACCTGATCCATGAAATTGATGCGAGGGGTCCTCAAGTCAATATTAGGCGTCTTGCCAATGATAAGGCAGTCCAGATACATAAGAAGCAGCGCGATGGCATAGCCTGTGACAGCTTTTCCTCTGCTAGTACCTTGTTGATACCTAACAACAGCACTCTGAATATCGTTAACAACCAACTGGCAGTAGTCCATGTCTGTCGTATCCTCAAACATAAGATTCTCAGCCATTGCTGCCTCCCTGGACGCTCGTGTAGACGTTCCAGGGATAACCACCTTCATGAAAACAATAAGGTAAAACACCTGCAGAGCAAGATCATCCTTCGTCTCATCCTTCACAAGTTCAGCGAGGATATTCCGCAAATCCTTTGTCTTGATGCCGTCACTCCTAGCATACCCAAGCTTGCCGTTCAACCTCATAACAGCATCATCGAAACCATCATTCGAGGGCCTAGGAGGGGTACGATTACCTTGAGGGAATCCAAACAGATGGTGAATAGCATCACTTGTAATACGCAGAACCTTGTTCGCCTCACCCATGTCCAAAATCATGGTTGAAGGGTCAATCCTCGTGTAGATGTTGCCCATCAAAGGACGAGAAATGTTGGAATCAACCTTCAAGTTAAACACACAACCAAAACCAGCCTTGATAACCCTCGTCTTGTGCCTAGGTTGTAGCATTTTCGCACACGTCTTGACCTCTCCTAGTGAGCAGCGAACCGTCTTGTTAAAATGTTTCGCCTCACCTCCTCCTTGGCCACCTTCTTCGGGCGCTTTGCCTCCTCTCTTCCTCCTATCAGGCCGCTCCACAAGCTGATACTGAAAAAAAATACAATGACAAGGAAAAAAGGCAGAACAATGAGACACACAAGCTTCACCAAAATTCCACTAATGCCTACATACGCAGTACATTTCAGAAGTCCAACTATGTCTACATAGGCAGTACAACCATGTATGACCAGAAGTAAAGATGCTTTCAAAATGTTGGAAAATTTACAAAGCAGAAGTTCAACCATGTATACCAAGGCAGTAATCGAACATGTATCTCAGAAGTCCAACTAAGTCTACATAGGCAGTACAACCATGTATGACCACAAGTTAACATGCTTTCAAAAATGTTGGAAATTAAAAAAGCAGAAGTTCAACTATGTACACTAAGGCAGTAATCAAACATGTATACCAACAAGTTAAGCTAATTTCTTCATGTACATATCCAGAAGTCCAACTATGTACACAAAGGCAGTAATACCATAAAAGCAAAGCACATCGGCTAATTTATTCATCTATATGGAGCAGAAGGTCAGCTATGTACGCCAAGGCAGTGCTAAAAACACAAAAACTACAGCAATAGCGACAAATGCTCTAAAAACAGTAAACATGAGACATTCATACCTGATTAGCGGCAGCATCATCGTCGTCGTCGTCCTCGTCATCAGCATTGAAATCAACATCATCCTTGTCCTCTGGATTAACACGAGAACGCTTCTTCACACCCTTGTTGACCTTTGCAGGTGCAACCTTGCGCTTGACGCTGCATTTCTTCCCATTACCAGATGCACCAGCACCAAGCGGAGAAGGTGTAGGCGCGGCAGTGGCAAGCACACGAGGACTACGGCGTGGCGTACCACCGAGGCCTAGCCCTTCATCTTCAGCAAGTTCTGCAGGCCTTGAAACACGTGGGCTCCTCCGAGGAGTAACTTCACCAACTACTAGCTTCCTCGCAGTGGTCTTCTTGATTTTCTTCTTAACAGGGACAACCGTGCCATCACTGCCACACGACACGTCTTCCTCAACCGTGAGCTCAGCCGCATGAACAGATCTAGGAACATCAGAACCTTTCTCAAGGTGGGCCGCCCTCTTCTTGTCAAAATCTTCTTGCTTCTTCCTCTTACGTTGGTCCTCCAGGAGAAGCTGAAGAGGCACATCCTCAGGTTGCGTGACAGGTTCAGTGCCATCAACAGACTGCGACTGCGTCTCTGACATCTGAAGAGAGCACAAAGGATCCGGAACGGAATCACAACCTTTGACTGACGGAGCCCCCTCCTCAGCAGCAGCAGGGGTTTCTGATAAACCCAACTCAGATAAAACATCGTTGCTAGTGTTCACAGCTTCCTCCTCTGTGGACACATCTGCAAAGAACACAAAAAATCAAAGCAAAAAAATAAAAAAAGTCAGGAACAAAAACAAAAACAACCGACATGAACAAGCTAAAAAAACATGGCTCAAGAATTTAAAATGAAAAGAAAAGGGGTTTCACATACTAGGTGAAGCAAGAGCTGCAGAAGCAAGATCCTCGAGGCTTGAAAAATTCTCAAGGCTCGAAGCAACCTCAGCAATCACAGTCAAAGGGATCATGGGTGATTTAGCCGCATCAGATATTGGAGCATCAGTATTAACTTCTGAAGCTCCATCTTGATCGCAGGCATTTTTTCAGAACTATTCAACTCATCACCAACTACAAAAAATGCAAGTAAAAAGGCAGCTGAGTTCTAATGCGCAATCCTACACCAAAGGGACTTCTACTTTTACAACAATGTCCAATACCCTGAAGTTCAACAATACCTAACAAAGCAGTAAACACAACAAACAAACTAAAATCTACATACTAAATATAAAAACAATCTACACCAGAGGGGCTACAACAATAACATGAATGTCCAGAAGCTCAACGATATATAACAAAGCAGTAAAACAAAATGTGCATAACAGAAGTTCAACCAAATTTCATTATAAACAAACAATAATTAAAACCAGAAGTTCAACTATGTGACCCAAGCAAGTAGCACATAAAAAAGATGTAGCATGACCACAAATAGTATTTCACATGCAAACTAAATATCAATACCATGAACATGATAACAAAAAAAACAAAGATATACACTATAAATATGAATCATTTGGGAAGTCCAACAACACTTGGTGACATAGTTTCACCTGCAAATCATCAACTAAATAGTAAGCAACACTCTACTAACTCAAACTAAGGGTAAAAAGCATACACATAACCTTTCTTAGAAGTTCACACTAATAAGAATGGCAGTCCAACAAGAAAACTAAGTGAAGATATGGGCAGACATATATAAGAATACTGCTATTTAAAATAGAAGATCCAACTACATTAAGATACCTGGAGAAGGTTTGGAAGCCATGACAACACAACCCCCTTGATGAATGAAACTCCAAACCCTAGAACAACCTACTAAAAACAGGGGATGGATTGCATATAGTTAGTAGGTAGAAAAATCATACAACAAATACAAAAAACAACTAAATGAAACCCTAGGATGAAACAACTAGAACATATCAACAAGTATGAAAACATGAACAGTAGCACATATAGGCAAGCACAAACAAAAAAAGAATCCAGAAACTAACTAGCATGTGACAGACACAATCTATACTTCGAAATCAACAATACTAAGACAATTAGATACATCAGATTCAGCATCAACCATCACACCACACCCTCTCTTACATGCATATGAATGCTGAAATCACCAAAGGGGAAATGAAATCAACTCAACTCTGAAGGGAGAAATAGCACACACAAGCATCTCATAGACAAATCTGACCACGGGGGAATGGAATCCACCCACCACACGCACAAGAACCCTACCTAATCTCCCACCAAACCATCAGAAGAAGGGGATAGGACGCGGACGCGAGAGAACACAGGAGGCGCACTCGACAGATCTGGCGAAACTAAAAGCAAGCATTAGGGGGGCAGCATTTGTACCTCTCGAAACAACCCCCGCACGCACGAATCCGCGTCGGTTCTTCCACTCCCCACGACGCCACTCGCACCTTGCAACCGCGCAGGCAGTTGCCGCCCTTGCTTCAGAGCAGAAGAGAGCGGGCTGGGCGAGGGAGAGAGGGGCGTGGGGGAGGAATAGGAGCGGGGGCGTGCGCCGGTTACTCCAGCACAAGGGCAGGGGACAGGGGACAGGGACGGAGAAATCGGGGGGAGTTGGAAGCGACGAAGGCAGCGGACCGACGGAGAGGGGGGGAGAGAGCGAGCGACAGGGGGGAGAGGGGTTTGCTCACAGGTGGTGGCGAGGGAGATGCTCACTTAATGCCTCTCTGTCGTGGGAATTGCAGCGCCGGTGAATTTACAATTTTACCCCCCGACAGCTAAAATAGTAAATACATGTATAGATAAATGAATGCACCATTTGAATGCATCTATTATAATGAGATAAGATCACACAACAGCACTACTAATATCCTTAAAACCAAAAATTGATGGCAAATACACTGCCAAGGGAAGAAAAATACATACACAAAATATGCACCTAAAAAACAAGAGAAAGAAGTTCAAAAAATAAAGAACAGAAGTTCAAGTACTCTAATAAAAGAAGTAAAGGCATATGAATAAATAAACCCTAAGAAAACAAAAAGAAGAAGTTCAAATACAAAAACAGATGAAGTTCATATCAAACTAAAACACACACCCTAAACCCTAAAAACCCTAAAAACCCTAAGATAGATAGTGGGGTCACGGATGTGACGGACTCGCCTCTGCATGCGACGACGCGGCACGCCGCGTCGTCACCTGCTCCGGCTCGTTCCTGTCTCGGCCTCGCAGGGGGAGGGGAGGGGGTCCCGACCCCCCCTCCCCCCTGCCTGGCCTAGCGCTACCGCATTGCTGCACGCTAGGTTTTGACAGGACGCAATGCGGTTATTCTGTTTCCACCCCACCGCACGCAGCCTAAACCCTAAAAACCCTAAGATAGATAGTGGGGTCACGGATGTGACGGACTCGCCTCCGCATGCGACGACGCGGAACGCCGCGT
>NC_057811.1:238226781-238245251 GCF_018294505.1 Triticum aestivum | reverse complement strand
GACAAGCCTCCGCATGCAACGACGCGGCACGCCGCGTCGTCGCCTGCTCCGGCTCGTTCCTGTCTCGGCCTCTCAGGGGGAGGGGGGTCCCCCCCTGCTCGGCCTCGCGCTACCGCATTGTTGCGCGCTAGGTTTTGACAGGACGCAATGCGGTTATTCTGTTTCCACCCCCACCGCACGCACCCTAAACCCTAAAAACCCTAAGATAGATAGTGGGGTCACGGATGTGACGGACTCGCCTCCGCATGCGACGACGCGGCACGCCGCGTCGTCGCCTGCTCCGGCTCGTTCCTGTCTCGGCCTCGCAGGGGGAGGGGAGGGGGTCCCTTCCCCCTTCCCCCTGCTCGGCCTCGCGCTACCGCATTTGTCAATACGCGCAATGTCGATTTCAATGTCTACAAATATTTAAATCCAAAAATAACAAACAAAATTATAAATAAGAAGTTCAAGTAGTGAAGATATAGAAGTTCGACGTTTTGTAAAACCTCAAATTAACATGTTAAAAACGATTATCATACAGAAGTTCAAGATAGTTATTCAGTGAAGACCAACAACTATTATAAGTACAAAAACATACTAGAAAAAATAAAAAAATACACATATCCGTCGGCCAATTCCATGGCTGCTCATGGGACTAAGTGAAAAAAATCCAAACCAATGCAAAGAATGAAAAATAACATAAAAAAGAAAGAAATACAGAGGACTTGCTGCATTACTTTGCAAAGAATGAAAAGCAGAAGTTCACGTATGAACAACATAGAAGTCCAGCTTCTACAACGACCCTTAGATGATCTGGAAAAAGTGCATGCATACTTGGGCAAAGATCTTGTAAGTTTCACGTTAAACACATACTGAAGTCCTACCACTGTTCGAAGTATGCAAACATGTTACAAAAAAATAAGTAAGGTATGCATGCATATTAGGGAATAATCCCATAGTTCCCCATGGAACAAACTCGAACCCAAATTAGAAAATTGAAAATTACAAAAAAACAAAAAGGAAAAAGAAAAAAATAAAGCGCGATGCTGCACCGCCTTGCAATGTGGAAACCAGGAAGTTCAATCACTGGTACCATAGAAGTCCAACTACTACCACAGAATGTGGATGATCCAAAAAACTAACCCCGAAGACAGAATAAATATAAAAAAGATGATTTGTGTGTCTATGGACCAGCTCCACATTTACGTATATGAGTACTCTGAAAAATAAAAAAGCGTACACAAAATTTTTATAACAACATCAACCGAACAGATCGTATTGCAACATCACCTAAAAACATGCATAAAAACGACGGAAGTTCTAGCACAAAAGGTGCAGAAGTCCAACTCGTAAGACAGATAGTAGAATCATTGGAAAAATACACGCTATCGAATTTGTTTTTTAGATTTAATCACTTGGGTGACTACACCTTCTCAGTACGCGACCTCGAACGATATCCTACTACGCCCAAACATCAAAATGATAAAGCCACCAAGCTGTCTCATCGAAGAACCGGAACCAACATGGGCGGACACGAGATCCAATCGCCCGATTTCAGGGGTGTATTCGCCTGCCCGATCAAATTAACAATGCATGAACGGTCCAATCTCACTACTGCAATCAAATCTGCCCTCTATGTTCAAATAAAAACAACAAATCCACAGAAGCCGCGGAACCACTCCCGCGGACGAAGAACACAGAACCCGAAATCAAATCCGTTGAAATTAACGACAAATTGTCCACGAAACTCGTACCTACACCAAATTCCCAGCATGTTAGAGGTTCTAGAATATCCAGTGAACGCATTAAACTTGTAAACAGACACAAGTTCATCCGCCCCGAGAGTGAATCCGCCAAAATGCAAAATTACGAATCAAAACGAGCATTTAGATGCAGGTATGGGTATCTGGATTATAGTCACATCCCAGACAACACTACCGACCGGAATAATTCGCGGGGGAAGCCACGGTTGCGAAGATAGCCAGAAGTTCGGGTTCGTACACAGGGAAGTTCAGGCGCGTTACTCGGGAAGTTCAGGTTGTGATCAGAATATTATTCTGATCCCGTGATCAGAATAGTGTTTATGTGTGTGTGTCTATATATATATATATATATATATATATATATATATATATATATAGTGGGGTGCAAAATAATTTATTCTTCACCCGAGGTAATCTTACGATCATTTCATAAATAAATTACATTTCAAATACAAATATTTACATTCATATTGTTTTATTGCATAAAATTTGGCATAACAAAAGAAATATAAGTCAAAAATTGTATTTTATGTACATTTTACACTATTTTTTTACATTTGTAACTTTACGTAACATAAGAAAATTACGCAGATTATAGGTTTTCTTACGTTCTCTTTTTATGTAATAAGACAAAATTTATGAAACGTAAAATTACGGTGCATAGATGTTAAAATAGAGGTGGATGAAGAATAACTATTCCTCACCCAGGGTGACGAATAGTCAATCCCTATATATATATTTTTCATTTTTGTTCCTGGCTGTGTGCATCCTTAGGGCTCCTTTGATTCAAAGGAATTCCATAGGATTTTCAAAGGGTTAGAACCTTAGGGTTTTTTTTCTACATTGGTCGTTTGATTTATAGAATTGAATCCTATAGGAAATTTTCCTGTGAAATCATGTGTACCAGATTTCATTGAAAATCTAGCATCCATTCCAACCTCTTTTATCACTTCCTTTGTTTTTTGTGTGGCATCAAACACTTTATGCTAATCCTATGGATTCAAGTGGGCATGCCACTCAAATCCTTTATTTTTCCTATTTCTGCGTTTTGACAATCCTACGAATCAAAGAGGGCCTTAATGTCTTTCAATATATTGTTGGCGAAGAGCCTGGGTGTAATTGGTATCTTCGTAATATTAATATACTAGAAAATGAAGGCGTGCGTTGCCGCGCTCGTCAATGTTGTAGAAAATAACGATAAAATGTTGAAAAAATCAGCTAGTTAAAACATTTAATAAAATTTGAACGGTACAAATTACAGTATCCTACCTTGATATAGCTGGTGGATCATATTTATTCAAAACCAAAACTGCTCCACCAACATAGTTGTTTCCCGCTATTTCTCCATATAACATTAATGAGAAGAGAAGATGCAAGCATGGACATGACACCTTCACCTGGCTCGCTGGTTCCCTAGCTTGGGAGACACCAAGAGGCAAGAGCATCGCCATCTCTACTACTCTTTGGTGCATGCGACCCCTTCTATAAGTTGAATCCACCCTCCAGACCAAATAGGTTGACTGCACACTGGAAAACAAAACCACTTTCCGAAATAGAAATTCATTTTTCAACTTTTTTCAGCATGTTGTCCACTATATTTTTAGGGTAGTTATTTAAATGTGGTGTGGAGATATTAAAAAATGCAATCAACATAATACATACACATAATTACATATACTTCGAACCAATACATTTTCTAAGTACAACTTGAAATTAACACGGAAAGATCTCAAATGGAGAGCATACACTGCGTGTGTCTTCGGTAATAATATTACACTAACTTGCCTATAAAGTAAATAATAACTTCAGTCTATCAACAACCAAAATAGGAACAACGACAGTTGTTGGCATATCTCACACTTGTTTGAACCTCTAGTACGGAACCAAACATCAATGTATGAGCGATGACGAAGCTTTTGAGACATTACCTCAACATCTACATCCAAGTTACCCGCGAAAAAAAATCTACATCCAAGTTCTACCAAAATGTTCTTCCACCTTTTACTAAAAAAGTCTACAAGTATGTATCACACATTATTGAACCTTTAGAAAGCAGAGCAGGACATGATGCTTTGGTGATAATTACCAAAGCATGGTGTAGTGAAATTTTTTGCTTGCTGGTACAACTTGTTGACATACATGGATGCTTTTTATGCTATGTAAATCATCTGCACCAGTAACGCAATTGACGAACGTTAATTGCCATTTCAGGTCCGTAGCGTTAACGACTACTTGGGCTTTCGACGACCTGATTAAGGACAAAAGCCAGATCTCGTTATGTAGAGCAGCGGCCCTCCAAATAGTGCGTGGAGCGCGTGCGCGATCTGTGATGACAAGATCTGATCTAGATCGTTTGTTTGAGCAATCCAATGGCTGAGAGGCTCAGAGTGCTGTGGAGGCTCCTAATTAGCTGCGTTATACTATTTTTTAACTAGATGATAGCCCGCGCGTTGCGGCGGAAACTTATAGCAAACTATCTTAAGTTTCATTTTGGAGGGAAGAGCGTATTATGAGGTTGGGGGCACAATGGTTAAACAATCGAGTTTCTGAATTCTTACGATTTGGATTAATTTGTCTGTCCTCTTGGGAGAGACTCCTCAGGTTTTCTGCTCTGCTTGTAGTAATACCATAGGAATTTGCTTACTTTTTGATGAAATAAACATACATACAGGAAGAAAGTAGTTGGAAGGATACAATAGTAACTTCATCCTCACTGAATTGACTACAGTGTTACAACACTTGGAGAAATTGTATAAAACATTACAACACTTGCCTTTGTTGGGAATCTATTAGACATATTTGAATGAAACGATGGATGCAAGCCAAGATCGCATTATGCTATTTTATTCTTTATGAAACTCTTCCTAATAATGTTGGCCTCGACATTTCACAAGCGAGCTAATCAAGTTTTTGCACCTCGCATAAGGGAAAACCATAGTACATCCTACAGGCAACAACATCAATACAACTAAAATAACAAAGTAATACATCTACTTAATCTATTTCAAATCCCTCATTGACCTAGATCCATAAATAAATTAAATGGTGGGTATGAGGATAATTAAAGACCGGGACCTTACCTTGGTTACAATTGGATGAAGGTCGGGGACAGGTTAACAACGTTGTGCTAGTTGTCAGACATGGCTGTGGCAGCACCTTCAGAAGGAGTTGGGGCTAGGCAGGGGCAGAGCCAGAAAATTTGACAATTGAGTTCGCTCATTGACTCATTATGAGAACTTTGCATTATTTCTGTTTCAGACGTTAATTGTAAATGCATCACTCCCAGTTAGTCCCTCATTGTAATCTTGAAAAGGTAGCAATACAAACAAAAGGCCTTATGCACTTTGTCACTATACTCAAGCCAATGATCATATTCATCAAACCAATATGGATTAAATCTCTTTTGAGTATCTCCAATCTCTCTGGATAATCAAAATTAAGTGGTGGCCTATGAAGTCCTCTTGTTAAATATCTGTGTCTTATCTCATCTTGCTTCTTAGGATTCTTGTGTACTATGAAATTCATCTTAATTAATTTATATGTGAATAAAAGGCTCCGAGAGACTAGTTGGAGTCTACAGTGGCATTTTATGGACTTGCCTACGCTTAACGGTGGACCTTGATGTGACTGTATCATTATGTGGATCTACTTCTATTTGAAAAATACTGTTCCATAGCCAGGGCCGGTCCTGAGATTTTGGCGGCCCGGGGCGAAATTACAATCCGGGGCCCTTCGGGGCCCTTAGTATAAATACCTAATTAATAATCATCATATGTATATATAATTTGTATCAAAGAAAATAATTAAGTGCATCAAAAATGATTGTGCATATCACATAATGTATTATATATTACCTTCAAAATTTTCTCCTAACATTCTGAGATGCAAAATCACTAACGATAGTATCAATATCAATTTCATCAAGCAAATCTTTCTCGATGCATAAAGTTGCCAAGCCATTTAACCTCTCTTGCGACATTGTAGATCTCAAGTAGTTCTTCAACAATTTCAACTTCGAAAAACTTCTTTCAACTGATGCCACAGTAACAAGCATAGTAAAGAAAATCTGGTATGCAATAGCAATATTTGGATAACAATCTGCTTCCCTCACAAACTCAAAAATCTCCATAGCAGACATTGTTCTATCGGGCAAAGTTGACTGCATAACAATTAACTCAGAAATCAGATCATTTAAATCAACATCAGATGAACCACCCGAAGAGAAAGCACTTGCAAATTTTGTACAACTGTCTTTAAGTTCAGAACGGTCCAATGACTTCAAGGCCGTTGAACTCATTAAAAATCCAAAAATATTTTTGAATGACTCAAGTTCGTCAAATCTAATTTTCAATGAAGTGGCCGCCTTATCAACCATAATGAAGAAATAATTGACTTTAAAATCCTTCTCAGCTTCCAATATCGCTTCATCATTGTCATCTTCACCAAATTGTTTCTTCCTAGAAACACGGCGCTTTACTGGAAATGATGGTTCTACACCCATTTCAGCTGCGATTTCCTTGGCAATGATCACACTAGAATCAAACCCTTCCTCTCTATAAGTGCCAAAATAAGTCCTCATACCATCTATTTGCTTTAAGGCAGTCTCAATGCACATGGATGGTGATTGCAGCTTCCTGCCTACTGAATCTACAGCAAATAGAATGTCATGCCAAATGACCATGCCAAGTATGAACTCATAGCTGCCAAGCACATCAAACAAATTTTTAGCATCACTCCTATCCTTTGGTTCGGTGCCACTATCTTCACTTAACTCAAGTAAAGCTGACCTTATGTTAGGAGCTTGAAATCTAATTGCTTTTAACACTTTTGATACGACTCTCCCAACGAGTATTGCTCAAAGATTTCACAGTCAAATCTGTCACATGGCTAACAAAAACTTTCCATCTTTTCGTAGAACCACTGAATAATACATATATTCGTTGCACAATTCAAAAAAAAGAAACAACTCTACACAAGACTTAGCCATATCACAAAGGGTAAGATTAAGACCGTGGCAAGCACATGGCATATACAAAGCTCTTGGATTTACCTCAAGCAACCGACTTTGCACCCCTTGTATTTTCCTTTCATGTTGAATCCATTGTCATAACCTTGGCCCCTAATATCATCAATATTAAGATCGAAGGACTTCATAGAATCAACCAATACCTTGAAAATTCCCAAACCAGATGTGTCCTCCACTACCAAAAAAGCAAGGAAGTACTCTACAATTTGTATTTTTCCATCAGACATATGAACACATCGAACCAACAAACTCATTTGTTCTTGATGACTCACATCCGGGGTACAATCTAGGATAACAGAGAAATATTTGGCCACTTTCACAATCTTGAGAATAGAATTTGTAATGTCACCAGCCATAAGAGAAATCAACTCGTTTTGAATTTTATGGCTAAGATAATGGTGATGGATCTCTTTGTTTTGAATACGCCTAAGATGGTCTTGCAATACCAAATCAAACTCTGCAACCATCTCCACACAAGCTAAAAAATTTCCATTACAATCATCATAAAGTTGCTCACTGGATCCTCTAAAAGCCAAATTGCGCTTACCAAGAAATTTCACAATGGCAACAATTCTTAACAAAACTTTCCTTACCCGTTCCTTCTCCTTTGTGATTTGTTGTTGTAAGTCTTTGTCAATTGTTTCATGCTTGCTCAGTCTAACTTTCAATTCATTCCAAGAGCTCATGTTGGTAATATGGTCGACACTAGCTTCGTGCTCTTTCAGTCTCTCATTAATATGCCTCCAATCACAAAACCCATCATTCCCCATTGCACTCTTGCATTTATCAGAATTGAAAAGCTTACAGCAAAAACAAAACACTTTCTTTGTGTGTTTTGAAAAAACTAACCATTTTCTATCACGCACCTCTCCATTGCTCATCTTTCTTGAGTAATGGCTATATGAAAAATGTCTTAAATTTTCATCCAAAGGATATTTAGTGTTTTCTTCTTCCCTTTTAGGCCCCTTTTCCACTAATATGTCCCTCGCTTTGTTATCAAGATTACCCCAATTGCTTGGATCATAAATATCCACACTAATTGGTTCCTCATCAACACTAGCAGATTCCGCCACAGATGAATTAAATATGGGCTCATGATCACTCACATTGCTATCATCCATGTTGACGTCAGCATTGCCTTCTGTAGGAGTATGAACATCATCTTCCGGATTGCCATCAGTTCGGTCACCCGCAAGAACTATCGCCAACTCGTCTGGATTTTTTGGCATGCTCGTATCACTCTTATAATATTTAAAAAGAGATCCGCTCAATGCTTCTTTCTCCTCATCTGCCTCCTTCTTCTTCTTCTTCTTCTTCTTCTTTCTTTTATGACTCCCCGATGGATACTTTCTACCTGTACTCGACATGACCCTGCTGAAATTGAAAGGAATAGTTCACTTTTAAAATTAGCGCAAAGCTAATTAAAATATTAGATTAAGTAAAGAAGATCATATAATATAATTAAAATCTGCTAGGGCATGGTATATTACCTTCTCTCTTGTGATCTAATCTAGCAACGTGGGCGTGGGCGCAATGATTCAAGAGCCCTAAAAACAATTCCCTGTTAATCTGTTCGGTCGATTGAGAAATTGGGAATCAGGATTAGAAAGAAAAGAAATAGGACCAAGATCATGCGAGGGAAGAGAGCTCGCCGAGACATACTTGTTCAGTCGAAGAGATCCTACTGCTGGTCTGCTGCAGTCATCGCGTCATTTGTTCGTGAGGAGGAGAGTCAAAGAGATTAGACGAACAGGAACAGCGGAACATGTCGTGGAATTGTCACGGCAGATGTCCTCGAGCTAGGACTTAGTCGTGGAGCCATCGCAACTAGGAAGCTTGAAGGGGTTAAGCGGGACAAGGAACACGAGGGTTTATACTGGTTCGGCCCCTTACGGTGAAGGTAAAAGCCTACGTCCAGTTTGAGGTGGTATTGATTAGGGTTTCGATAACCAGGGAGCTAAACCGCTATGCCTGGCTCTCGATCAGATTGTTCCTGTCCCTAAACCGCTGCCGGGTCGTCCCTTTATATAGGGAGGCTGACGCCCAGCAGCTCTCAGAGTCCCGGCCGGCTCATAAGAGTGTCCGGCTCGGACTCTCAGCTATCCTTGCCTTGCACTACAAGTTCTACTATGATAATGATTGTAACTACGGGCCTTAAACCATATCCGGGTCTTAAACCCATCTTTGGCCCACCGTTTTCCAGCTTGGCGCCGGGCTTCTGGCAATGACCATATGAGTAACCCGGCCCCTCCTGGCGGGTGACTCTAAGGTCTATATCATCAACATTAGGCCCCAGATTGATTTGAGCCGGCTCATGTCAATCTTCCATTCCTTCGACAGAAATCCTCCGGCTTATAATTGTGTGAAGGCCATAACCCGGCGTGACGTCATCCTCTGAACTCCGGATAATCCGCCGTGACGTCATCCTCCATTAAGTCCGTTTTTTACTCCGCCAGATCCGCAACGGATCTTTACCTTTACTGTCATCCCGAAAATCGAGGCGTTTCGTGGGGAGATAACCACGCCGTGGTCTCCTTGATTCTCGCGCCCACTTATGAGCTCGCCTTATAAATAGGCCGGCCCGACGGGCCTTCAGCCACTTCTCTCTCCTTTGTCTTCTTCCTCGCGCCACTGCTCCCCTGCCCGAGCTCTCCTACCGCTGCCGCCGCGGGTCTTCTCATCGTCATCAACTCAGGCCGCTGCATCACCCTGATTTGACCAGAGAAACGCGACGACCTCCGCGACTCACCAGCCACCGTAAGTCCTGCTTGCCCTGTAGAACAGATCTGCCATAGGGTTCATCCGTGTTCTTCGTGTTTTTCGCTGTCACCTACGAGCCCCGGTAGTTTTTATTTTTACTGCCCTTTTTGATCTTAGCCCTGTGTAGAACTACTGCGGTAGCTGTTTTAGCACCCATTTCTCATGCAAGTAGACCTCCTTTTACTGCATAAGGCCTTGTTCAATGCTCAAGAACTCCCCTGCGTCTGTTTTTTAGGTCTAGAAATTTTCCTTTTGCCCGACCATTTTGATCCAAAATATTTACCGCAATGTGTGAAACCTGTTTTCACCACACTTAGTAAAAAACTGCCCTCATTGAATCATGGCGGTTTACATTTCCGGCTTAAAGAAAACACGCGCCGTAGAACCTTCCGACATAAGGGAAGCCACGCACCGTAAAACTTTCCAGCTCACTTATAACCAGGCTGTAGACAATTTGAATTACCCTCAAGCACACCAGCGGCTTAGATAACCCGATGTACTTAGACATATATCATTAGTCCCCTCCGTAAGCCGCCACTTAACACTGAATTACAACTTTCCTCCGGCTTATACTTAAACCGGACATTCCCTTTTATCATAGGCTGCCGACTTTCACCATGCCTCCCAAAGCTCCTAAGGCCTCCATTACTTGCAATTGGATGAGGTCCAACGTCACCAATGAGACCCTAGCGGATTTTGTCAAGTCAGGCCACTTGCCCAAGAAGGACGTCATGTCCTACCGTGCCCCTGACCCATCAGAGGAGAGACCACAGCCAAAGGACGGAGAGGTGGTCATTTTTGTGGATCACATGAGCCAGGGCTTCGCACCGCCCGGCTCAAAGTTTTTCAGAGACGTTCTGAATTTCTTCGATCTGCGACCTCAGGACATAGGACCCAACTCAGTATCCAATATCTGCAACTTCCAAGTGTTCTGCGAGGTTTACCTTGGAGAAGAACCCAGTCTGCTGCTCTTCAGAGAGCTTTTCTATTTAAACCGCCAGAACGAGTGTGCCAACGGGCCGAGTTTGGAGCTAGGCAGCATCTCCATCCAGCGGCGTAGGGACTGCCTTTTCCCTTACGCAGAGCCGCCCAGCCACCCCAAGGACTGGAATCTGACGTGGTTTTACTGCCAAGACACGTCACCGGCTGATGAGAGTCCGTTGCCCGGCTTTCGCCCCTCGCGTCTGGAGCCGACTCACCCACTGTCAGACAAGCTGACTCAAGCGGAGCGCCAACCCCTGCTCCCCACCATCAACAAGATCAAGGCTCTCCTGGGCAATGGTCTGAACGGAATTGATCTGGTCCGGGTCTGGATCTCGTGGCGGGTGATCCCATTGAGCCGCCGCCCCGGCTTAATGTGTGAGTACACGGGCCGAAAGGATGACCCCCACAGACACAGCCGCAACGATCTTCCTGAAGATGTTGCCGAGGAGATGACCAAGGCTCTCTTGAACGAGAGCCTGACAGATTGCGGGAGGACCGGGTTAGCCCCCTTCTGCAAGACCAACCCAGCCCCAGCGGTAAGCCACTGATTTAAACATTTTACCTTTGTCTACAGATAACCTTCATCTGAATCTCTAAGAAATCACCATTGTATTTTTTTCAGGTTGATGACAAGTTCTGGCGGGTCAAATATGACCACGAAGCGGCCAAGAAGGCCAGAAAGGCGAAGAAAGCCGCCAAGAAAGCCGCTCCCCGCAAGAAGGGGAGTAGGCCAACTGCTTCGGAGCTGATGCAATTAAGCGACAGCTCCGAGTCAGAGGTAACCCCTGAACCTGTAAGCTCTTTGTTGTGTTTATTGTTTATTTCTTGTCCGCCTTACCAACACTTGTTCATCAACAGGATGACACCGGAGCCAGTAACCCGGTGGTTGAAGAGGTAATGTCACTTTCCTCCGACTCGGAGCCCTTGCCAAGGCTGAAAGTCCGAAGGGTAACCCGGAAAGTAAGCTTTTCACATCCTTTAGCTTATCAAGATCCTCAATTTATTTTGAAGCGACAGGTTCATGAGAGCGGGCGTCACACCCGGACCAACAAGGACACCGACCTCTCCTCCGGGTTACCTGACACATCGAGGAAGCGCCGAACTGAGGTTATTTCCCACTTGTACCCTTTTCATCCGTTGGCGGGTGTTATACGTCAGCCACTCAATTCTTCTGACTCAAATTATCAGGAGACCTCCCCCTCTTCGGGCGACTCTATGCAGTCGAGTCTTCCGGCTTTCAAGACCGCGCCCGGGTAATGATAACCATCTCATGCTATACTTGTCTTTACTTACCCTTTTGTGCTTAATGTTTCTGTCCTTTCAGTGCCCAAGCCAAGCTCACCAAGAGGGCGAAGAAGGCCAAGCCAATCGAAGAGCCGGAGGCAGCAGATCAAGAACCGCCAGCTGCCTCCGCTCCCGAAGCCGCCGCTCCAACCAACAAGGCAGCTGCAGAAGCTTCTGCTAACCCGGAGGCCTCCGGCTCGGCTCAACCAGCAAATGATCCGGACGTGGTAATCACCCGGACGGAATTTGTTGAGCCGAGAAGACCTACCGCACTGGCCAAGTGCTCCGCCAAGGGGGAGTTGCTACAGCCCCGCCGGGTGAACCTGGACCTCTCCGACTACGCCAACCTGAGCATTGGAGAGCTCGTCTCTGGCTACATCAGCCAAGTGCACAAGAGCCTTGACGCAGAGGTTGCCATGGTGAACCAGATCCAGCAGAAATCTAAGGTATCATTATGCTGTCCTCTTACTTACTGCATAGTTACCTTTACCATGCTAGCCCCCAAGTCGACGACTTATGATTGAATATGTTGTAGACTTAGGTTCCGGCTTACCCAATTGAACCGGCCATTTGTAGATAGAAACGTTCAATATGCATTAGCCCCCAAGTGCCAAGTGTCTTTGCTTGGAAAACGCTTGGGACTTGAAATTTATATAGTAACTGTTCATGCCATAACCCGGAAATTTATGCAGGCTGCTGGCAAGAAGCTAGAGGCTGACCTTGCTGATCTCAAGAACCGGCTGAAGATGCAAGAGATGGAGACCCGGAAGGCAAATGCCAAATTTGTGTCCAGCATCGCCGCTCAAGAGAAGCTGAAGACGGAGTTCGACGCTGAGCGGAAGGCGTGGGCCGAAGAGAAGGCCGCATTGGTGAACCGGGCTGATCAGGCGGAGAGGGCCCTGTCAAAAAAGACGGCCGAACTCTCCGGCTTAAAGCGCCAAGTGTCTCAGATGGTTGCTGCAATCTTCGGTAAGTCATCCGCCGGCTTTCGTCCAGTTTAAATTTTTGATGCCTCATAACTCACCCTTGTCGGCGGCTTATCCTGTTCTATGAAACAGGTTCCAGAAGTGCCAACCTCAACCAGAGTGTGGTAACCAAGCTAAAGGCCGTGTACACCCTGGTAGAGCAACTCTACACCGGGTCACAGCGTGGCTTAGCTGTGGTGGCCTTATCCAACGAGGTGCCGACTCACCTGGCGGAGGTTCTTCGTCGGCTCGCCGTTCTGCCTCAACGTATCCAAGAGCTGCGACGGGCCTCTGCAAGAGCCGTAGCAATCGCCGTGCTGAGCCGGGCCAAGGCTTTCCTCCCCGAGTTAGACCCGGCGGACATCGCCCTCGGCTACCCAAGTCTGAAGGAAGACGGCACGGCCTTCGACCAAAGAGACTTTGCCGCCTGCGTGAAGGTCGTGCGCCCGGTGGCCACCCTTATCGGGAACGACACAGATTTGACCAAGTACCAGCCGGGTTACAATGCGGAGAATCAGAGGATCCCGACCCCTCGCTATGAAGCCCTGAGTTTAATTCCACCGGCTCGTCAGCACACCTTCGCCCCGGAGATTGACCCGGCCGGGTTAATTGACGAAGAAGCCTAATTCGAAGCTCTGAGCGGCATCGACTGGAAGTCGTCGACTTTCCAGACCCTGGGAACAGCCGGAGGAGAAGAAAGAGACGAGCCGGAGACTTCAACCCAGCAAGCGTCGTAATTCTGCTGGCGGTTTACCAAACAACGCCTCACCCTTTTGGACTCAACGAGTCTTGTAATAGAGTAGGACCAACACTTTATCTTTGCCGTGTCATCGTGCACGCCTTGAATGCTTGAAGTTTTATCGAAGTTATCTCCTTTATATTTCTCCGGGTCATTCCTTCCCCTTAGTCTCAAATAATTGCCTTTAACTATCCTGCATAGAAAGACGAACCACAAGTCTCCAGGCGGCTTACCACCCTGAGAATCATATGTTTCAGATATATAACCCGGAATATGAATCAAAAAAGACTGGTTCTCAGGTATGTCCTTAATACAGCCGTAATACACAATTAGCCTAACATCATGGTGAAGTACTTAGCCATGGCCGCCTCACTGACCTCCAGCAGCTCCATAGCCATCTCATAACTCTCGATCCAGGCTGCGGGTTGTAAGTCTGCTGTGTAATTAGGCACCTTCCTAGGACCTTTGAAGTCCTTGGGTAGATGTTCATGCGGATAGCTGGCACTAAACAAGGGACACCCCTAGTCCTGGTAGGGATACCCACGTCGGCGGAAGTCGTCGGATAAGCCGGGGGAGTCTGGTAAGCCGTCAACTGAGGCACCTGCTCCGCCTCCTGCCGCGCTCTGTCCTGGTCTGCTGCGTGAAAAGCTCCGTTATGAACCGGGCCATGGCCAGGGGGCGGGTCATGGCGTCGGATGTTACTTGAGCCGGTCGCTGAGACCATGTGTCTGCTGTAACTCGGGCTCCGGCCTGGCCGAGGGGTCGAGTGGATCCTGTCCCGGCTGTAGGAGTACGCCTCTTGCTGCGCCAGTGCTGTCTGAAGGAGTTCCCTGACCCGGTGGGTTTCAATAGCCGTCGGAGAGTCGCCGTCGACTGGGAGAGCCGCCAGCCGTGCTGCCGCGGCGACCATGTTCTCCAGCGGGTTATTATAATGACCCGGGGGTATTGGCACGTACTGAGGCGGGGCAGGGGGCACCTGGGGAGGCCCCATCACTATTGGCTGAATAGGGGTTCCAGACCCGGGCACTATGACCCCTGGCGGGTTACTAGACCCTGCACCTGGCGTGTTGAAGAGGTTGCGTGGATCGTAAACCGGAGGGAGTCGAGATTGGGCCTTTTGATGCCTCCTTCTCATGACCTCATTGGACGCGTTCTGATCCATCGTGAGCCGGAAGGACTGCGCCTGGATCAACTGAGTTTGGGCATCGAGAGCCGCCCTCTCCGCAGCCATCCTGATCCCTTCCGCTGCCAGATCCTCCTTAGCTTTCACTAGATCCAACTTTAACTGTGCCACCTCCGCATCATGCTGAGCTTGATCCGCCGGGTCAACCGTGGCGGTTAACAGGGCCGTCATCTTGTCCGTAAGATCCATCAGCACCTGAGCCGGAGAAGGCACCGGGTTTCCCGCTCCAGCAGCGGGGTTCTGGACAGGCTGCGCACCGGCCATAAAGATTCCAACCCGGCTTGGCGGCTTAAATAGGTCCGGAATACTGTCACCATCGGAACAACCCATGAGCCTGCCATCTTGAAGTTGATACAACGAGTTTGACTCATCGGTGGCCGACTCACCGTCAGAGCCGGCGGCCGTCTCATCACCAGATCCAGGTCGATCAGAGAGTCCTCCATGGATACACCCCACAAAAGCATGCCTTAAGGCAGGCCGGGCCCGGGCGGGTCGTGCACGCTGAGCCGTCTCGATGAGATCGGCGCAGAGATCCGGCTCAGGGCCCGGCTCACCAATCTTGCCAATGAAAACATGAATTCCGCCGAAGGGGACCCGGTACCCGTACTCAATTGAGCCGGCGTCGGGGCCCCAGTTTGCATCGTCGATGTAGAGCTTGCCGCGACGACTCTTGGTCATCCGGCCCACAGCGTATCCCTTGAGCCCATCGAAGCTGCCCTTCAAGAACTCAAATCCACCGTGCGCTGGCCCCACGGTGGGCGCCAACTGTCGTGGAATTGTCACGGTAGATGTCCTCGAGCTAGGACTTAGTCCTGGAGCCATCGCAACTAGGAAGCTTGAAGGGGTTAAGCGGGACAAGGAACACGAGGGTTTATACTGGTTCGGCCCCTTACGGTGAAGGTAAAAGCCTACGTCCAGTTTGAGGTGGTATTGATCAGGGTTTCGATAACCAGGGAGCTAAACCGCTATGCCTGGCTCTCGATCAGATTGTTCCTGTCCCTAAACCGCTGCCGGGTCGTCCCTTTATATAGGGAGGCTGACGCCCAGCAGCTCTCAAAGTCCCGGCGGCTCATAAGAGTGTCCGGCTCGGACTCTCAGCTATCCTTGCCTTGCACTACAAGTTCTACTATGATAATGATTGTAACTACGGGCCTTAAACCATATCCGGGTCTTAAACCCATCTTTGGCCCACCGTTTTCCAGCTTGGCGCCGGGCTTCTGGCAATGACCATATGAGTAACCCGGCCCCTCCTGGCGGGTGACTCTAAGGTCTATATCATCAACATAATAGGAAAAAGGCAGGGAACGACCGATTCTAATTCCTTTTTTTTGGTTGAGGAAAGACCGATCCTAATTCCTAAGTTACACGGAATCAATCCAACGATTCCTTTTCCACTCCGATCTCCAGTTGTCCACGACTCCACGTGAGTACGTGCAAACATGGGCCAGGCCCAAATTGGTTTTACTTTCCTAGGCTAGCATGCGAAGCTGAGCGAGGCACTGAGAGAATTTTTCCTGCCGAAGACTTGTATGTACCTACGTACGTATACCTGGGAGGGCGCCCCTGGCTTTTGGGGGCCCGGGGCGACCGCCCCGTTCGCCCCCCCAAGGACCGGCCCTGTCCATAGCATAGATCAATCAAAGTCCATGCAAAAAAAACAGTGAAAACTAGGGCAATTTTTGTTACAATCGTGTTAGCCTATTAGGCATTCACAAGAGGTAGGAGACGTGGCGGGGTAACCTAATTACCTCAAATTTTGATGTCTCATCGATGTCGAATTGTCGATCTGCTCGCCGCTGGCGTCCGGTAGCCGAGGTATGCACGAACAGACGGGAGATGCTTCAGATGAGAATTGAGAAAAATGAACAGAGGAGAGTCCTGGCGTGTGGCTGTTGTGCGTATACAACAGGGCACTTGACTAATCAACATTGCGTCTGTACTGTGTTGAAAAAATAAATAGCCAATAGGGCTGCTAATCAGGTCAAGGTGTTTAGGAATGGCCATGCGTACGTGACTAAATGACTAACAAGGCATTTGCTCGTGGGCTTTTGGGCCTTTCACTTGGCTATCCACGAGACGTTAGATGGGGTCTGCGTGGACTTTGTATTGGGTTCAACCAAGCAAATACGTATGCCTACACACGTAGCAGAGAAAATCTGTTGGGTTCACTTGAACCCAATGATTGTATGTTGGCTCCGCCCCTGGGCTAGGAGGAGCCAAGCCTCAGTCCTCCTCATGTGCAGATGGGCAGATCCGCGTACACCAGAGGTTGTGCCACCGACGACGCCGAGGGAGTCCTCGTGCATGGAGGTGGACCAAGTTGGGTGCACCTAGCCTGCAGGGTAGCGGCGGGTCCTCGAATGCATGCGTTGGTCCTCTCTTCTTGGATCTGCGGCCCTGCCCGGCGTCGCACCACCGAGGCTGAAAAAAAGCCAGTTCCATGGGCCAATTTCAACATCGGATGGTCTGATTCTAGTGGAACAGACCAAACCAATCTCTCTAATGGCGCCGGGGCTCCCTTGGCAGCAATAGAGACAAAGACGGGAGGTAAGGATCATGGCTCCATGGGAGTTGTCTCGACGAACCAAACGTGGGTTGGGGAAGACGCACATATTGGCTCTCAGAGATGGTGGTCTTTTTTCTCGCGGAGATGGTGGTGGATCCATTTATTTTCTTTCGTGGTAGAAGAGAGGTGTCCGTGGTTTACGTCTGGAATTAGAGAGACGGTGGAGATGGACTCCATCCTGCATCTATTTGATGGAGAAGACGAAGGGAATTCCTGCATCTACGATGGAGAAGACGAAGTGGAACAAACGCATGAGATGAAGAACACAGATAGAAAATCAATCAGTGGGAAGTTATAATTAGGGAAATGACAGGGCTGCAGCGCTCCAGCCGGAGCTCCGTTTATTTTCATGAAAAAACCCCACTTAAAACAAACGATGATGCGAATGCATACGTGGCAAGTTTGTTGTGGTGATAGTGGGAGAGAAGAACTAAATATGCTGCTTAGTGGGATGTTGAGGTGAACACTTTGTATGTTAAAAAAACTGGGACCATCTTTTTAAGAATATAAGGGCATATACAATGGTGCTATCTTAGGAGTGTCACGTATAATAAATGATGAGGTGGAGGAGAGAGAATTCATAAGAAAAAGGTTTGTCTTCTTTTATTTAAGAGAAAACAAGAGATGATCGTTTAGCACAACATGTCTCACCACGTTTTTAAGAATAATTAGTCATTCAAGATAAGGATAAAAGATGACCCATTATAGACAATTTTGCTTGTCATCTCTAAATTATATGCAAGACTTAAGATAAGACTGTCTTATCAATCATTGTAAATGTAGTAAGATGTAAGATTCCCTCTCGTCAGAAAAGCTACCTTATTATTACTTATATAAATATATAAACTACTCCCTCCATCTTAGTTTATAAGGCTTGCAAGTGTATCTAGGTCGTCAATTTAACTTATATAAAATAAATTGTTTAACATAAAAATTATATCATTAGAAAATAGAATATCTAAAATTTCTAATGATATATTTTTTGTAATGCATTCCTCTTGTTAAGTTGGTCAAATTAACAATCTAGGTACACGTGCAAGACTTGTAAATGATATAGGGGAGTAAAAAAAAAAACCTGCCTGGCTGTCTGCCTGCGCGTCCCTTTCCGGTTCCGGCTTACCTGACCCACCGTCCACGCTGCTCGTCCGATAGGGATCCGACGGCTTCCGCTGATCTCTTTACGTGCCAACCACCCTCTGACCTGACCTGCATCGTCCTCTT
>NC_057811.1:238212923-238226308 GCF_018294505.1 Triticum aestivum | reverse complement strand
CGGTTGTTCGGGCGATTCTGATTTATATTGTCGATTTCAGGCTAGATCTAAGCTGCGAATGCGTCCGCACGCTCCCACTCTCGTATTTTTTGGAAGTAATTTATGCGTTGTTGGTCGTTTTGGGACGAGATCTACAGGGTTTGCAACTCCGGGGTTGGGGAGTACTATTAATTATCATTATTCCAGTCGATCAGTTCACGCTGCCCCAGCCTGAGATGATGGATCCTGTGATTAATTGGCCAAACAATTGGTACTAGTATTTAATCGGCAAAGCCGGTTACATTTTGCCATCAATATGGGGAGGGCCCTTCTTACCTCCCCCAAACGGTAGGATGTTAGCCTTGTGCAGTTCTCAAATAATGAATAAACAATACTACCTCTGTACCAAATGCAAGACGTTTTTTTGGTTTTGCACAGGGCATAAAAAACGTCTTACGTTTTGTTACGGAGGGAGTAGCTTATTGAAGATTGGATAGCTAAATGTGGACGGATTATTGTAGCTTGCAGTTGTTTAACATAAAAGTTTGTTTCCCTCTCTGGCAATGTTCGCCAGAAGATACTATGCACAGCCAGTAAGGTTGTAGCTTCTTGCTGTTACATTGGCCAGCTTCTCAGGGGGTGCTAGCTCATCTTTGGACACCAAATGATGCTCTTTTTGAGTGATAAATCATCGTATACGCATCTGACTCATATGCCAGTTGTGCCCTTCCTTTTGCAGGTTGCCGCAGGTTTCATCTCCATACTATTTCTTGTGGACCGGTGAACAAAATAAACTCTTCCAGTTGGTTACAGCAAGACATGTGAAATGAGCTCTTCTAGAAGTGGCTTGTTGGAGGAGTATGCCATATATTTGTAAGAGGGATTTATTCCTTTTCGACTCATGGGCGACTGGATTATAGGAGCGTTGATCAATATTGTGGGTAGTGTTGCCATAAACTTTGGTACTAATCTTCTCAAATTGGGCCATGATCAGGTGGGTATTGCACAATTGCTTTCAATTTACCTATCTACTTAACTCGATAAATTAAATCTGGGTTCCATATGGTATGTAGCATTTTTAGCTATTTTTGTCATAAGAAAACTTCCTGTTATTGAATTAGGATTGTGATCTGTCAGCTCAAGTTCAAGTGAGCAACTTGTTTTCAGTAACTTGCACTTTATGTGAAAGAATCAGACAACATGGCATATATTGCGTGGCTTTTCCAAGCCAATACTCATAATGATGTAGCTCATTCTTTCTGCATGCTTACCCCCTGATCTTGTTTGAGTATATTATTTTATTCTGCCAAACATTCTATGAAAGAAACATATTTCTAGAATTATATTTTAAGATAGTTTTTTCGGTTCTTTTGGCAGAGAGAAAAGCTCTACTCAAGTAACAATCAAGGCGATGGCAAATTCGTCCCAAAATCAGTTATGTATTTTCAGACTTGGAGAATAGGTATGCTGTCTGATAAGCCTATTCACTCACTTATGTATTTGATAAAATAACAGGAAACTGTCACATCTAATAATATAAAAATGCATCCAGGTATACTCTTTTTCGCTGTGGGGAACTGCCTAAACTTCATGTCCTTTGCATATGCCGCACAGGTTGGATTACTACCTTCTCCTTGAAGCAACTATAGTTAGTTAGCATGGAAGACTAACAAATGATATGGATGAGAATGGACTCTATTATGTGTACTAGACTACTAGTGCATATGCAACTGAAAATAAATGGCTTATAGCGATTGTAACCCCCCCCCCCCTCTTGCTTTTCTACAAGACATACATAACAGGTTCAGTTGACTTTGCCGCATATGTTGGCCTCTTTAGTATAGCATGTATATAATTAATTGAGTCAATTACACCGGTGGTGCTAGAACTTGGCGCAAACGGTCACTTTAGTGCTAGAACTTGCGGGATACATTAAAGTGGTGCAAAAACTTGGCTTGGACATGCAAATACGGTGCAAATCTCGTTTGTATACGGCCGCAATGCTGACGAGGCATGACAGTGTGGCATAGGGCCTGCTGTCAGTGACTGCATAGTGAAGGCTGGGCGTGTGGCGTGCTCTTTTTGCAAAAGCACCCTCGGATTTTTATTTATTTTTTCTCACGAAAAGGCACCTGTTAGACGTGTGGCATCTGGTGGGTCTCACTTCTCAATGAAACATCACAATTTTTGTTAGAATGAAAAATATGACGCAGAGGGATTCATACTGGTGACCGTGGTCTAACCAGCGCGCGCGGCTACCCACCCGCCAAGAGTTCACTTGCCGATGCATAAGCACACACAAGTTTTATATCTTTGAATTAAGTAATACTCCCTCCGTTCCAAAATAGATGACTCAATTTTGTACTAACTTTAGTATAAAGTTGGGTCATCTATTTTGGAACGGAGGGAGTATAAATCAACATTTTTAATCCGTAAAAAAAGTTTCGCCCGTGGGGTTTCGAACGAACTACACATGTAAAACAAGTAGGAGGGTGTGCCACTCCAACTATGGACTCACATGTTTTTTTTGAGACAAATGGTTCTGATGTGTAAATTTTTTTTTGCGAGGAGTGTAAATATAATTGTTACAGTACATGTCTATAACAGAACGTGCTCCTGGGCTACAATTTACCTGTATATTATTACAATTTACATGTCTATAACAGAATATGTATATTATTTATAATTACAAATTTTTGGTTTGATATTTATAGTTATAAAGAAAGTAAATTGTAATTATAAATAATATACATATAAATAAATATATAAACCAAAAAATGCTCACCTATTAATTTAAAATCCATCAAATTAAATTATGATTTTTTTATAATTTTATTTTTTTGCATATGAATTAAATATCAAAGTAATTTTAGAAATTGTATTAAATAAATTATGCTATAAGTTAAAAAAATATTTTTTATAAAATAACTATGTTGTATATAAAATTGTCCAAGATTTAATCTGTTTATGTTGTTTTATAAGTGTTCATGCATTTTTATAAATTTTGTGTGTTTTCTATAAATTATATTTGTATTTCTAGATTAATTTAAATATATATATGAAAAAAATCAGCCAAGTGTGCCTCAGACTGCAGATTCTAAAATGAATACGTATTTACAATACAATTTACATTTTTTGTGGCTAAAAAATGAAAAAGAAAAAAACTAACATGTTTAAGGCACGAAATGCTAGTGGTTGTATTGCTAGGTCCTGCTGGTGGTAATTGTCAGGCTGCTAGTACGAAATACCACGGCGGTATCTTTTTTTTCTTTTCAAATTTACATTTCTTATTTTACGTTCCCCGTGTTTTTTTCCTTCTTCTTATTTTACAATATTTTAGGTCAGGATGTAAAAGGCTTAATATCATTCTATGACATCAATTGTTATCTGCTGGGTTGGCTAGCCGCCGCACTCCATTTTACCCAAGCGTCACTGGTTCGAGTAATGCGTGGTTTCCATTTTTCATTCTGAAACTAATAAAATCTGTGATGTTTGGCTGACAAGTGGGACCATCCGATGCCACACATGCAGTTACTGTGTAAACTTAACAGAGGCCTTTATGTGAGAAAAAAACAAAAATAAGAATTCAAGGTTGTTTTTTTGCAAAAAGAGCACGCCACACACCCGTCTTCCCAATATGGTCACTGAGAACGGGCCCTACGTCATGCTGTCATGCCCCGTCAGCGTCGCCGGCGTATAGAAACGAGATTTGCACCGTATTTGCACATTCGAGCCAAGTTTTTGCACCACTTCGATGTATGCCACAAGTTCTAGCACTTAGGTGACCATTTACGCCAAGTTCTAGTACCACCGGTGTAATTGACTCTAATTAATTTCATTCTACCATGTTTTTCATATCCCGTTCCATTCTAGTGACTCAGATGATTTGGAAAATGATTGGTCATGTAATTTTACTGCAGTCACTTCTTGCAGCTCTTGGATCAATTCAGTTTGTATCCAATATTGCATTTGCCTACGTTGTGTTGAACAAGACCATTTCAGTGAAGTATGTATATTTAGCTTCTTGGGACCACATTAATAAATATTAGAATGAATACATTGAATCATGAAATGAGAGTAATTAGGATTTTACTTTATTTCAGGGTCATGGTAGCCACAACTTTTATTGTCTTTGGCAATGTCTTCTTAGTTTCCTTCGGCAATCACCAATCTCCTGGTATGAGTTATTTAATACATTATTTATGTTGTATGTTTCCCTATAGACTAGTATTGCAGTAAGGAAATTTAGTTTTAGTTTTTATTTTGGTGTGCTTTTGTTTCCATGCCAATTGTAACACCATCGCTCCTGCAAGGGAACATATTACCTTGGGTGCAGCATATACTATTACGATGTATAGCTGTAAGCCCGCAGCTTTATCTTTATCTGTGTTCTAACTTGTAAGTAAATCTTCTGATGATATAAATACGTGGACAGTTTATACTCCGGAGCAGCTGATTGCGAAATACAGCAACTTGGTCTTTGTTCTCTATTGTATGTCATTGGTCTTTGTTGTTGCACTCAGTCAATATCTCTATAGGTGAAATTGTCCTCTTAAAACCTAGCCTCTTTAGAAACTTTCGATTATGTTGTTTCTTACCTGTTACAATACTCTGCTGCAGGAGTGGAGAGACAATTCTTTCAGATAATGCAAAAGATACTAGCACACATTGGCGAACACTGCTGCCCTTTTCTTACGCTATTGTATCTGGTGCCATTGGATCTTGCTCCGTCTTGTTTGCGAAATCATTGTAGGTTTGACCGAGATTTATGCATATGACATGCATATCCTCTTTGATTGCGAGTTTCTGACTACCCTGCAATACTCCCCACCTTTATTTGGTTACTACTAGGTCTAACATGCTGAGGCTGACCATGAGCAGCAGATACCAATTCCACAGCTGGTTCACATACTCAATTCTTCTGTTATTTCTCTGTACAGCTGGATTTTGGGTAATGTAGTGCAGACACTAAGCTAATGCATTATTCTGAGACAACGATACATTCTGTTGTGATTGATATTGTTGTGTAATCTGACTCTACTGTGGCACAGATGGCGAGACTGAATGAAGGACTGTCTCTGTTTGATGCAATACTGATTGTCCCAATGTTTCAGATTGCATGGACTTTCTTCTCTATTTGTACAGGATTTGTTTACTTTCAAGAGTATCAAGTAAGTTCTTATTCATGAATGTTTGTAATGGCAAGTGAATTTTGCGTTTGGTCATGCACTAATTGAAGCTTTTGACTTGCCTTAGGTGTTTGATACACTCAGGATAATAATGTTCATGCTGGGCATGACATTTGTCTTCATAGGCATATCCTTGCTAGCACCTGATGAAAATAAAGGTGCGCACTTGGCAATAAGTTGATTTCATGTGCTTTTACATAAACATAAAATGGTTTTGACCATGGAAATTCTTAGTAGCTGACACCAAAGATGGCTCTAACGCCACAAAGGACGCGGCAATTGATATGAACAGGTTCTTGTTGCTACCTGCTCTTTCCACTAGTTAAACCTTATGCTTCATTGCATTTTACAGTGAATGTCTTTTTTACTTTGCCTTTTCAGTGAAGCACATGTATCAGGAAATTGCAGGCCAAGAAAGTTGCCGATGGAGGAGACGGAAGTAGATGATATGGACTCACTCTCAACCTCAGTAAAAGTGAAAGCAAAACGCATATTGTCGAGAGCAAAGGTCAGTGCGTCTTTTTCTAGATCAAGGTATGCTTTTGCGTTGATGCAGGTATGCTTCCTCATGTGATCTTATTTGCAGTCGGCTTGCTCCATGTCACTTGGCCTTGGGGAGGAGACCATCAGCGCTTCTTCGGTGCTTGCAATGCCAATGGTTTCCTCGAGAACAACAGGGTTTAGGGGAATTCAAACTGACCGATCAAAGTACATTCCCCTGCGGTCCACTGATTGGGATAATCTATAGCTGGTGATGTTCTATAGATACACAATACAGATGTTATTTTTTATATTGCCAATTGGTAATTGTTTGTACTTCCCAAGGCAATTGTCTGTTCTGCCTCGTAGTACTAATTAGCTGTAACATCAGTGTATAGTTTCAACATTTCCACTTGTAACATTGTCCATACCCATGTTGTAATTGAAGCAGCTGCCTGCACTACATGTATAAACACACCATGTTAGAATAAACTTCATTGATTCAATTCTATCCATTTGTTCGGCCATTTCTGTGTAACATGTGAAAAGCTAAGCGATGATAAGAGCAACTCCAACGCAACTCCAATGCGCCAACCCATACGGATGCAGGTATTGTCAGCTTTTTATTTGTTTGGGTTGACCGAGCGGAGGGTGCGCGTATTGTTCGCTTTTTGTTTGTTTGGCCAACTCCAACGCGCCAATCCAAAAGGATGCAGCTTTTTGTTTGTTTGGGTTGACCGAGCGGAGGATGCGCGTATTGTCCGCATTTTGTTTGTTTGGCCAACTCCAACGCGCCAACCCAAAAGGATGCACGTATTGTCCGCATTTTGTCTGTTTGGGTCGGCCGCCTTTTTGTCTGTTTGGGTCGGCCGAGCGGATGAAATTGACTGGTTTTTAGTTTGGATCGGCCGCGTCGCCCAACGGGTGGCCGATGCATTTTTTTCGCGTCCACAATTTTTTTTGAACACTTTTTTTCTGTTTGGGTCGGCTGAGCGGATGGGTTTGTCTGGTTTTTAGTTTGGGTCGTGATAGAGGCAAAGGTATCCCGTCTTTCGATGAGATGGTAGCTATCGTTTTTGGTGGACTAGACTTTAAAGATCCGACTACGGACGTGCGAGGACGCCGCGCCTTAGCAATCGCTAAACCGACTCCGAGAGGTTATTGACCACGCTGGAGCACGATCAACCTGACCACGAGGGTCTATTTCTTGCACGCAAACAAAGAACAAACAAGAAATTGAAATTGCAATCTGAATATTGCGAATATAAGAGGAAAGCTTTATTAATGAAAGGTGGGGTTCTGTGACGTCTTTGTCTGGTCGTAGAACACAAACAAAGTACGCGAAGTTGCTGCTATGGCGAACTTTTAATCTAAACAAAACCCGAAGTCTAAAGGGTGCCTTAAGGGCTCTATTTGTAGGGGGAAAGAGAGGAGATTTTGTCCTCCCTTGGCAAGGTGGAAGTAAAACACCTCCTGAGTCGTTTTCCCTATAATACAGACTCTAAAAATATAGCCTAAAAGTAGTATTTCAAAATTACATGGATCTGGCCCAAAAATAAGGTGGCACAACACCTATATTAAGCTATGGACGAAATTAATGAAAGGGCATCTTGTATATTTCGTCCATGTCCTTGTACTTCATCATGGTGGCTCAAAAGTGCTGAAAACTCCACCCGAAACTCTGTTCTTGCTCCCCTTGTGTCGGTGTCAAAATCGGCGGATCTCGGGTAGGGGGTCCCGAGCTGTGGATCTTGAATCAATGAGGAACAAGGGACGAAGGAGACGATGTTTACTTAGGTTCGGGCCCTCTCGGAGAGGTAAAACCCTACGTCCTGCTTGATTGTATTGAAGTGTATAGGGTGATTACTGAGTCGATCACCACGAGATTAGATGAACTAAACCCTAGGTGAGTAGGATGATGTTTCTTCTTCTAGCCTCTACGGACTAAACCCTCTGGTTTATATAGGCACCGGGGATACTAGGGTTACACATGGTCGGTTACAATGAAGGAATAATCATGCCGATTCTACCATCTTGACTTGGAGGACACACCAAGGCTCCCAAGGTTTCCTATCCGGACACGGAGTCGCCTTATAGCTCGATCTTCTAGTAGTCACAGAGCGCCCCACCTGTCTGGCCCACAGGAGATAGTCCGGCAGCCCGAGGACCCCTTAGTCCCGGACTCCCTCAGTAGCCCCCGAACTAGTCTCCAACGTCGGGGTTCATGATTTCTGGTGGTTCTGCACATCCGAAGTCTTTGGCTTGCAAGATGAGTTTTTCACCCCCTCAATGTTCGGATGTCAATAGTTCGGCTGCCGATGACCTCCCGATTCGTCGAAGCGCCGTTGGGCCCACCGTACCTATCCCTCAAGGGCCACTCGTCCAAGTTCGGCCATGGGTCATCCGGATTATATCCTGACTCCGAATTGTGAACATTGCTTAGCCTCGAAGGCCAACCGCTCAAGTGTGAATAGTGCCCTTGCCAGACAACTTTTAGCGAAAGGTCACGACCGGCCACAAACACTGAACCGTTGTAAAAACTTGATTCGCGGTTCGAGGCGGCTCCTCCATTGGCACGTCCCATCAATATGGAGATCGTGCCCCGTGTTTTAAGGGATATGATCAGTGATTTTGGTTATCCCTCTCGCGCATAACAGCACGATTATATCAGGAAGCGGCGAGGTCTGAGGCGCAGTAAAGGGACTCTTGGTATTACGGCAGTTTATAAAAGGAAAACCACCACCGTTTTCTCTGCATGCTTTCTCCTTCCTCTCTCGCCATTGCTTCCCCAATCTACTGGGCTCCAGCGCCCTGACCCGTCCTCCCCAAGAATCCCTCCTAGCCACTTCCTCAATCCGTCCATGGCTGGATCTGGTTCGAAAGGAAAGTGGGAGGCCTCCAGCGTCACAAATGACGACATCGAGAATCTGAAGCGCGCTGGCTACCTTCTGGCCAATGTCACTCATCGGGCTCCGGAGGAGGGCTAAGTCGTCCCCACTCCTGGCCAGGCGAGAGGGTGTTGTTCGTCCCCCACTTCATCCGGAGGCTGGGCTTCCCGCTTCACCCCTTTATCAGGGAGTTGATGTTCTTTTACGGGCTAGATTTTCATGATCTCACTCCGAACTCCATCCTTCATATTTCGGCCGTTTTCTTTGCACGCTTTCCCCTTCCTCTCTCGCCATTGCTTCCCCAATCTACTAGGCTCCAGCGCCCTGACCCGTCCTCCCCCAAGAATCCCTCCTAGCCACTTCCTCAATCCGACCATGGCTGGATCTGGTTCGAAAGGAAAGTGGGAGGCCTCCAACGTCACCAACGACGACATCGAGAGTCTGAGCCACGCTGGCTACTGAGGGAGTCCTGGATTAAGGGGTCCTTGGGCGTCCGGGCTATGGTACGTAGGCTGGACTGATGGGCTGTGAAGATACAAGACTGAAGACTCTCTCCCGTGTCCGGATGGGACTCTCTTGGCGTGGAAGGCAAGCTTGGCGTCCCAATATGAAGATTCCTTTCTCTGTAACCGACTTTGTACAACCCTAGTCCCCTCCGGTGTCTATATAAACCGGAGGGTTTAGTCCGTAAGGAGGAGAATCATAGTCATACAGGCTAGACTTCTAGGGTTCTAGCCATTACGATCTCGTGGTAGATCTACTCTTGTAATACTCATATTCATCAAGATCAATCAAGCAGGAAGTAGGGTATTACCTCCATAGAGAGGGCCCGAACCTGGGTAAACATCATGTCCCTTGTCTCCTGTTACCATCGACCTTAGACGCACAATTCGGGACCCCCTACCCGAGATCCACCGGTTTTGACATCGACATTGGTGCTTTCATTGAGAGTTCCGCTGTGTCATCATCAAGAGGTTCGATGGCCCCGTCAATCATCTACAACAATGTTGTCCAGGGAGAAGTCTTCCTCCCCGGACAGATCTTCGTATTTGATGGCTTCGCACTGCGGGCCAACTCCCTTGGCCATCTAGAGCAGATCGACAGCTACGCCCCTAGCCATCAGGTCAGATTTGGAAGCTTGAACTACGTCGCAGATATCCGCGAAGACTTGATCTTCGACGGATTCGAGACCACGGCAGCCGCTCCCTGCCACCACGATGAACATGACTTAAATCTGTCATCAGACCATACCCAGGAGATAGCGCCTGTAACAGCTCCGGCCCTAGATCCGGAGCAGATCGCGCCATCCGAGGACGGAAGGCTCAACCCTGCCACGGAAGTCGCAGACTCAGCGGCGTCGGAGCCGCACATAGACCCAACCTCGAGTGGGATCTGTATCATCGGAACCTCGGACTCGTTTCTGGCTACAGGTTCCGAACCATGTGTGTCCGCGCACGTCGAGCTTGATCAGGCATCGATCGTTGAATTCAGCTCCGCGGACATCTTCCGGCACTCGCCTTTAGGCGACGTGCTAAACTCATTAAAAACACTCTCCTTAGCGGGGGACTCACAGCCGAATTATATCCGGTTCGAACTGGAGGCTGATGACAGAGAATTTTGCTTCCCACCCACCGCCCACTTCATAGCCACTGTCGAGGACCTAACCGACATGCTCGATTATGGCTCCAAAGACATCGACGATATGGACAACGATGCCAGAGAAGAGGAGGCCCAAAACCCGCCGTTTACCGGACGTTGGACGGCCACTTCCTCGTATGACGTATACATGGTCGACACACCCAAAGAGAATAACGGCGACGAGAAGGAAGACCCAGTCGAGGATAAACCTCCTGAGATACAACCAAAGCGCCGATGTCAGCGGCGCCGCTCCAAGTCACGCCGTGGAAAAGACAACAATACCGGCACAGGAGAAAACAATACTCCGGACGATGCCGAAGACAATGAAGACCCCGTTGAGGCAACTTCCGAACAGGACGAACGGGAAGACGGGCAAGTTAGCCCTGATGAACAGGCCATACACGAAGACTCGGAGGACAGTAATTATCTTGCGCTCTCTGAGGATGAGGTGAGCCTTGGCAACGAGGATTTTATCGTGCCTGAGGAACCTCTCGAGCAGGAGCGCTTTAAGCGCTGGCTAATAGCCACTGCAAGGAGCCTGAAAAAGAAGCAGCAGCAGCTTCAAGCTGATCAAGATCTGCTCAACGATAGATGGACTGATGTCCTGGCAGCCGAGGAATACGGCCTTAAGCGCCCAGCCAAAAGTTACCCGAAGCGCAAATTGCTACCTCAGTTCGATGACGAGGCGCTGGAGCCCGTACCATCATCGCGCAATGCGGCTGACCGACCACCACATGGTCGGGACAAAGCGACAAGTCAAGCCGAACACCAGCCCGCCCCACCTCACCGTAAAGGCAAAGATAAAACAGCTTGGGGACATACATATGACCTGCGGCAGGACTTGGACAGTGGAGCAGGTCAGAACAGATCGATCTATGGATCACGGGGACGTGCCCCGACACGCGACAACGGCTACCTAGCCGGACGCAACAATCATACTCACGCCCGGGCCGAGAACCGCAGACGGACTCCATCCGAGCTACGTCGTGACGTGGCCCGATATAGAGGCGCCGCACAGCCCCTTTGCTTCACTGACGAGGTAATGGAGCACGAATTCCCAGAAGGGTTTAAACCCGTAAACATCGAATCATATGACGGGACAACAGACCCCGCGGTATGGATCGAGGATTTTCTTCTTCACATTCATATGGCCCGCGGCGATGATCTCCATGCCATCAAATACCTCCCATTAAAACTCAAAGGACCAGCCCGACACTGGTTGAACAGCCTGCCCGAAAACTCCATCGGCAGCTGGGAGGACTTGGAAGAGGCCTTCCTTGACAACTTCCAAGGTACATATGTTCGACCTCCGGATGCCGACGACTTAAGTCACATAATTCAACAGCCCGGAGAGTCAGCCAGGAAACTCTGGACTAGGTTCTTAACTAAAAAGAACCAGATCGTCGACTGCCCGGATGCCGAAGCCCTGGCGGCCTTTAAACACATCATCCGGGACGAATGGCTCGCCCGACACCTCGGCCAAGAAAAGCCAAAGTCCATGGCAGCCCTTACGACACTTATGACCCGCTTTTGCGCAGGCGAAGATAGCTGGCTAGCCTGTAGCAATAACAATGCAAGCGAACCTGGCACTGTGGAAGCCAGAAATAGCAACGGCAAGCCCTGACGCAACAGACACAAGCGTCGGAACAACAGTGATAATACCGACGACACGACAGTCAACGCCGGATTCAGTGGCTTCAAGTCCGGTCAGTGGAAGAAGCCATATAAAAGAAACAATTCGGGGCCATCCAGCCTGGATCAAATACTCGACCGTCCATGCCAGATTCATGGCACCCCAGACAAACCAGCCAATCATACCAACAAAGACTGTTGGGTTTTTAAACAGGCCGACAAGTTAAATACCGATAACAAGGAGAAGGGGTCGCAAAGCGAGGACGATGATGAGGAGCCCCGGCCACCAAACACAGGGGGAGTGAAGAAGGAGTAAATTGCACAGAAGTACCACAATTGGGGCATTGGAAGCAGATTGGTACCAAGTTTGGTAATTTTTACATGTCAGTACCAAGTCTGGGGCTAGACGTTACAAAAAGGTCTAAATCGCGTATAAACGCGTATTGACAGTGTATCTGACCGGCAGGGCCCGCCTGTCAGCTGCTGACGTGGCATTTTTTTTTGCAGAAACCCCCCGCACCTCCTTCGTCCTCACGCGCGGCGGCGCCCGATCTGGATAAGTCGCAGTGACCTCCGACTCGCTTCCTCCGCGGCCCTGGCGGCGGCGGCCAGCCTTGCCCTTCCCGGTGCATCGCCAGAAGAAGAAGGCGAGGAGCAGCGAAGCGGCGGCGCCGAAGACCTCGGCAGCAATAACGATGCCGAGGCCGGTGCCCCCAAGGCCGCTGCCGCAGCGCGAGGACACGGGGTGGCCGCAGAGGCCCGAGTTCCCGGAGAAGGAGTCCTTGGAGAAGGCAGAGCCGAGCTGGGACGGGATCTGGCCCTCGAGGCGGTTCCCGGAGAGGTCGAGCGCCTTGAGGCGGTCGAGGCGCGCGAGGGAGGCGGGGATCTGGCCGGAGAAGGCGTTGTCGCTGAGCTTGAGCGAGTTGAGGAAGCGGCAGTTGGCGAGCTCGGAGGGGAGCGGGCCGGTGAGGCGGTTGCCGGAGAGGTCGAGGTTGACGACGAAGGGGATCCAGTCGCAGAGCGCGGGGGGTATCTGGCCCTCGAGCGCGTTGGAGGAGAGGTCGAGCGTGTTGGCGGAGCGGCAGTACTGGAGCACGGGGGGGATTTTGCCCTGGAGGCCGAAGCCGGAGAGGGAGACGGCGAGGATGCGCGACTCCTGCGGGTTCCAGCAGGAGATGCTGGAGAAGTCGCAGACGGCGCCCGCCGAGGTGTTGCTGGTCCAGGAGGTGAGGCGGCCCTCGGGGTCCCTGAGGTCGGCCTTGACGCCCTTGAGGCACCGCGCGTCGTCCTCCCGCGGCTCCGCCGCCGACCCCGGCGCCGGCTGCGGTGCGGCGGGCGGGAGGGTGAGGGCTAGGGCCAGGGCTAGCAGAAGGAGGTGCGGGGGGTTTCTGCAAAAAAAATGCCACGTTAGCAGCTGACAGGCGGGCCCTGCCGGTCAGATACACTATCAATACGCGTTTATACGCGATTTAGACCTTTTTGTAACGTCTAGCCCCAAACTTGGTACTGACATGTAAAAATTACCAAACTTGGTACCAATCTGCTTCCAATGCCCCAATTGTGGTACTTCTGTGCAATT
>NC_057811.1:238198413-238212699 GCF_018294505.1 Triticum aestivum | reverse complement strand
TGGACATGTTATATGCTACCCATATCCCCAAGAGGGTGTGCAAACGCACGCTCATGGACGTCTACGCGATGGAGCCAGTCGCCCCAAAGTTCAACCCATGGTCTTCTTGTCCGATCACTTTCGATCGCAGGGACCATCCGACCGGTATCTGTCATGGCAGTTCAGCCGCGCTGGTCCTCGACCCAATCATTGATGGATTCCACCTCATGCGAGTCCTCATGGACGGTGGTAGCAGCCTGAACCTGCTCTATCAGGATACAACGCGCAAAATGGGCATTAATCCCTCAAGAATCAAGCCCATAAAGACTACCTTTAAAGGAGTCATACCAGGTGTAGAGGCCCGCTGTACGGGCTCAATCACACTAGAGGTTGTCTTCGGATCACCGGACAACTTCCGAAGTGAATTGATCTTCGATATCGTTCCCTTTCGTAGTGGCTATCACGCACTACTTGGACGAACCGCATTTGCTCGATTCAACGCAGTGCCACACTATGCTTATCTCAAGCTCAAGATGCCCGGACCACGTGGCGTCATAACAGTCAATGGAAACACGGAACGCTCCCTCCGTATCGAGGAGCACACCGCTGCTTTAGCAGTAGAAGTACAGAGCGGCCTTCTCAAGCAGAACCTTAATTCGGCGGCCGAGCTCCCAGACACTGTCAAACGAGTCCGGACTACTCTGCAGCAGGACAACCCAGCTCGTCAAGAGCTCGACTAGCAATTTGGCCTCCGTCCCAGTCCCGACCAAGTGGCGGCGCTCCTACCGCGCGTACATAACTACGCACTCAAAATACCATGGACATAGACGGAGGCTTAACCAGATTGTGATCCATAATACGGCTCGACCCTTCCCTGGACACACATACTTTCACTTTTTCCTTTTTATTCTTTTCAGGTTTCTTTTCCATAGGCTTCTTCTGACAACCTAATCATCGGTCCTCTCGACAGGATAGACACACCAAGATGGCAAGAAGCACTGACGCATAGGGGCAGCCCCCCTTGATTGTGGCATGTTAAATAGCCATGTTGCTTATCGCACTACTTGTACAAATACGCTTTGACGTATTAATCAAACTATAATGGAAACAGTTTGCGGCCGAACTTCTGCGGCGCTAGCTTACTTCCCCCCTTTTTCCTTTTCTTTTTTTGATAATCTTATCAAATTGCACCCGTACATTTTGGTACGCTTTAATCTGCCAGGGGCTTCATTGCAGCCCATAATACGGCAACAAAGTCCGAACACTTTTTACAGTGTAGTTCGGCACCCCGAATTTAGCATCATATGCATTGGCTCCAAATCATGTCTTTGGTCAATAGTTGGGTTGCCCGGCTCCTGTGCTTACTACCTTACGTTACGGATGAGCACCAAATCATGTCTTTGGTCAATAGTTGGGTTGCCGATTGGCTCCAAATCATGTCTTTGGTCAATAGTTGGGTTGCCGATTGTGTCCTGGTTTATCCAGATGAGCATCTTCAGTAGAGAAAGCCGAAAACTGACTGTCATGATGCGGCGTGAGCCGGTCAGCTCTTCGGAGGTCTCAAATCGTTAGCGATTCTTTTCCGCATTACGCGATGAATCGGCTCTTACCCGATCAGGTGTTTACAGCACCCTAGTTCGGATACTAGGGGCCGCGCCTAAATTTTCATTGTCAAACTCCTATGGCTAAGTGAGGGTAATAAAGCCACATAGTCCGATTGCCTGGTTCATTGCGCTAAACACCTCCTTCAAGGACCAAACAATTGGATCAAGGGTGTTTAGATTCCATCCCGAACACCCCCGTACTACCTACGTGGGGGCTGAACCCGACGACTGGCCAACTCTCAAAATTTCATAAACACGGCCGCACAAGAGGTAAAATATTAATAAGCATTATATCACATAGCCGAACTTGTTTCATAATACAGGGCGAGATAACATAAAAGTATTCATTCAAAGATTACATCTTTTGCACATTGCTCCGCTAGAATGCGGGATCCCTCCAAGACATCGCTAAAATATTGCTGGGGCGTGCGGTGCTCCTTGCCCTCGGGCGGTCCCTCGGTCGCGAGCTTGATGGCACTCATCTTCGCCCACTGCACCTTGACACGGGCGAAGGCCATCCACGCACGTTCGATGCAGACCGATCGCTTGATGGCGTCAAACCGAGGGCAGGCATTGAACAGCCGCTTCACGAGACCGAAATAGCTGCTGGGTATGGCTTCGGCAGGCCACAACCGGATTATTAAGTCCTTCATGGCCAGTTCGGCCACCCTATGCAGTTCGGCCAGCTATTTTAGCTAATCGCTAAAGGGCACCGGATGTTCTGGCGCAAGGTATTGCGACCAGAACAGCTTCTCCGAAGAGCTCCCCTCTTCAGCTCGGTAGAATTCAGCAGCATCAGAAATGCTGCGCGGTAGATTCGCAAACGCCCCTGGAGAACTCCAAATCCGGGTTAGTAAGAGATACCTCTTTTTCACATACTTGCTTTGCATAGTAAAATCCTTACCCACCGTGATTTTCTTGGCCTCCTGGATCTCCTGGAGGGCGCCCTTGGCTTCAACCCGGGCTTCTTGTGTGCTCTGGCGAGCCTTGGCCAGTTCGGTCTCTTGATCCGCAATGTCACGCTCCAGGGACTCGCATTTCTTGACGACATCCTGGAGCTCCTACTGGACCTCACAAACCCTGGCCTCGTGTTTTTCACGGGCGGCTCGCTCCTTTGCCGCTTTCTTCTTGGCCTTAGCCAGCGCTTTCTTGAGGGTTTCCACCTCAGCATCCGCTCCTATAAATATAATGGCACTATGGTCAGCACAAGTCATTCATCCGTTTATGGATATACACAAGGTCACCACATACCTTGTTTGTCCTCCAGTTGCTTCATTACACGGCCGAGCTCTTCTTCAGCCCGCTCCAGACTCTGCTTTAGTCCGAAGACCTCAGCAACATGAGAGGTTGCGGCCAACAACGATGCCTGCTTATTCACATCAGACATATTTAGTTAGTTTCCTGCGAAAATTACTTGATCCTCTACCCGGGTTTTCTTTTCGAACACCGGACAGTGTCTCAGGGGCTACTGTCTATACTATGACTTTCTCTTTTGCGTCGCTTACCTCAAAGCCTGTCAGTAGGCTGGTGCAGGCTTCGATCAGTCTGCTCTTGACGGACTGAACCCTCTCAACCACCGTACCCATAAGGATACGGTGTTCCTCCATAATGGAAGCGCCTCGTAGCGCTTCCAGCAGGTTATCCGGTGCCTCTGGATGGACAGAGGTCACCGGCGGAATAGGCGCACCTGCTCCCTTTAGAGGAGGCTGCTCGCTTGATTCCGGAGCCGTGTAGGTCTCCGGGATGGTATCCGGCTGGGGGGCGAATTGGATATGGCCCCCATCGTCAGTCTCCATGGGGGTTTTCTCCCCCAGGTGTCCGATGGCCGAGGGGTCACCCTCTGGCGCCACCCTGTTGGCCTCCTGAACCTCTCCCTGGCCTGGGAAGGTCCTTTGGGCCAACACCTCGGTGTCGCCCTTGGCCTTGGGAGAGTAAGCCGCCGGCGATGACTCACTGGCCATCGCCTTTGAATCCAGCGAATCCCCTGATGAGGATCGCAGGGAGCTGTCGCGGGCCGGACTGCAATTGCATAATTCAACATGTTAAAACTATGAACTAGAGAGGCCGGATATATGGACGCATCATGGTTTTTTAGTACTCACGATGCGGCCAGGGGCTTGTTTCGGGGGCGCGGCTCTGGGCTGCCGTCAACGTCCCACGCGGAGTTATCCGCGAGGGAGCCCTTCCCCCTCTTGGACGCCTCTGCCTCCAGATTTGTGGAGGCCGCCCTCTTCTTCCTTCCCCCCTCAGGGGGAGAGCTGCTTTCTTCCTCCTCCTCCTCGTCATCTTCGGCGGCGGAGGAGTGGGTCTCGTTGTCTTCAGACGTCATGTCCGAAGCTCCTTTGCAGCGGGGGCCACTCCGGACCCCCTTGGCCTTCTTCTTGGCCTTCTTCTTGGCCTTCTTCTCCGGCGCCTGGTAGGGCGCCGGAACCAGCATCTTCGTCAGAAGCGGAATTACTGGTTCCTCGGGCAGCGGAGCCGGACACCAAATCCGCTCCGCTTTCTTTGTCCAGCCCTGGAAAAATAAATAGTGAGGTTTAGATATCTTCCGTGACTAAGCAAGTAAAGTATGCACCTTGAAACAAGAAATACTTATCGCACTGGCGGGATGGGCCAGGGCGTGCCCGCGGTCCTCGGTTGTCTCCGACAGCGTCTCGCTGCCCTTGAAGAGCACCTTCTAGATATCTTCATGCGTGGTTCCGAAGAACTGTTGCAAGGTCTGGTGCTCAGCCGAATTGAACTCCTATAAATGGCAAGTTCGGCTCTGGCATGGAAGGATCCGGCGAACTAGCATCACCTGGATCACATTGACGAGCTTGATGTTCTTATCCACCTTGCTCTGGATGCGCGTTTGCAGCGCTGTCAGCTCGTCCGACGAAGTCCAATTCAAGCCCTTCTCTAGCTAGGAGGTGAGCCGCATTGGGGCTCCGGATTTGAATTCGGGAGCCGCGGCCCAGGTGGCGTCGCGGGGCTCTGTGATATAGAACCACAGTTTCTGCCACTCTTTGACGGTCTCCACAAAAGTACCTTTGGGCCATGTGACATTGGGCATCTTGCTCACCATGGCACCTCCGCACTCTGCGTGTTGGCCATCCACCACCTTCGGCTTCACGTTGAAGATCTTGAGCCACAGTCCGAAGTGGGGTGGAATGCGGAGGAAGGCCGTGCACACGACAATGAATGCCGAGATGTTGAGGAAGGAGTTTGGGGCTAGATCATGGAAATCTAGCCCATAATAGAACATGAGTCCGCGGACGAAAGGGTGGAGAGGAAACCCTAACCCGCGGACGAAGTGAGGGATGAACACCACCCTCTCATTGGGCTTCGGGGTGAGGACGATCTGCCCCTTGGTCGGAAGCCGGTGGGCGATTTCCTTCGCCAGGTACCCGGCCTCCAGAAGCTTGGTGATGTCCTTCTCCTTGACGGAGGAGGCCATCCACTTGCCTTGCGCACCAGATCCGGACATGGTCGAGTGCTTTCGTGAGGCGGAAAAGATGAGGACTTGGGCGTTGGAGCTCGAGAATGGGAGGGCAGAGAGAAGAGAAGGCGTGGGTGAAAGAGAGGAATCCTTATCTCCTTATAAAGGCAGTGAATATCAAGCGCCTCCCCACTCGCCTTAAAACTCACCTATTCCCAAGGGCTGTGCAGACGGCACGGTTGGATTACCCACGTCCGTATTGATGAGAAATCCCGCAATAAGGGGACACGATCTCTGCTTTGACAAGACGTGCCAATGAGACCGCATCTCGAAGCGGCAGGCCAAAAAACGGTTCGAAATAATGACCGGGTGATGACGTGATATCACGTTACCAAAAGTTGTCAGCGGATTGGACTCGTGAAATATTATACTCTCTGCGGTTGTGTGTGGAATTTGTTTTGCAGAGCCGGACATGTTCGTTGTATCCGAAGATTGTGTTGGAGTATTCGGAGAAGGAACCCGCCTTGCAATGCCGAAGACAATTTGCACGCCGGACACCTCATCATTGAAGCCTGGTTCAGGGGCTACTGAGGGAGTCCTGGATTAAGGGGTCCTCGGGCGTCCAGACTATGGTACGTAGGCCGGACTGATGGGCTGTGAAGATACAAGACCGAAGACTCTCTCCCGTGTCCGGATGGGACTCTCCTTGGCGTGGAAGGCAAGCTTGGCATCCCAATATGAAGATTCCATTCTCTGTAACCGACTTTGTACAACCCTAGTCCCCTCCGGTGTCTATATAAACCGGAGGGCTTAGTCTGTAAGGAGGAGAATCATAGTCATACAGGCTAGACTTCTAGGGTTCTAGCCATTACGATCTCGTGGTAGATATACTCTTGTAATACTCATATTCATCAAGATCAATCAAGCAGGAAGTAGGGTATTACCTCCATAGAGAGGGCCCGAACCTGGGTAAACATCATGTCCCCTGTCTCTTGTTACCATCGACCTTAGACACACAGTTCGGGACCCCCTAACCGAGATCCGCTGGTTTTGACACCGACAGCTACCTTCTGGCCAATGTCACTCACCGGGCTCCGGAGGAGGGCCAAGTCGTCCCCACTCCCTGGCCAGACGAGAGGGTGTTGTTCATCCCCCACTTCATCCGGAGGCTGGGCTTCCCGCTTCACCCCTTTATCAGGGGGTTAATGTTCTTTTACGGGCTAGATTTTCATGATCTCACTTCGAACTCCATCCTTCATGTTTCGGCCTTCACCATCATCTGTGAGGCCTTTTTGTGGGTCCAGCCACACTTCGGCCCGTGGCTAAAGGTCTTCAACGTCAAGCCGAAGATAGTCGACGGCCAGCAGGCAGACTCTGTGTGTGTGTGTGTGTGTGTGTGTGCGGGGGTGATTAGTAAGCTTGCCCGGGTCGAGTGGCCGGAGGGTACATTCATAGATACCGTCAAGGTCTGGCAAAAAGAGTGGTTCTATATCACCGAACCACGCGACGTGCCCCTGAATTCAGATCCGGGCCTCCAACAGGGCTAACCTTGTGGACCAAGAAGGGCCTTGACCGGGGATCATCCACGGAGGTGGAGTAGCTACAAAAACGTGTCTCCAATATGATAAGGGTGAACGCCAAGCCGACGAACGTTGTCCAGGTGATGCTCTGCCGCCGCCTCCTACCTTGACAACAATGGGCCGACCCCATGTGGTCCTACATGCCCGATGACCCAACCACCGTGCTTCGCTTCTATGGCACCACCCACAACAAGATGTGGAAGGTGCTATTCAAGCCCTGGAAGGAGTGACCAGCCAAGGAAGAGATATCGGCCTACGCCGCACACCCTCCCCGGGAGCGGCTGCCAATGCCGCAGAGCTGGTGGAAATGAATCGGAAGCTCAAGAGCTCGATGAGGAGCTTGACCTTGTCAACAAGCAGTTCGACAAAGCGCAGGGTTAGTTCGGACTGAACTTTTTAGTAGTTTGCATTTCCTTAGCAGGCAAGGTATTCGGGGTTAACCCTAAGCAAGGAGTTCTTAATATGAATGCAGCTATTACCGCGGAGGTCGAGAACCTCAAGGCCGAGCTGAAGAAGGTGAAGAAGGAGGCCGCTGAACAAAAGGCGGCGGCCGAGCGATCGGCCGTCGAACTGTCATCAGGAGCTCAAGTGATGCGGAGCATCCTACGACCATCCCCATGTACACTCGAGCCTACGCCATTGGACCTAAGGTGAACCCGCTCCTAAATGCTTCTCCTTTCCATTCATGTGAGACATGGTTGCTACCTAATGCAAGGACACTACACATGCCTAGGTACCAAGGAGACCCTCTCGGAGATGCTCGGAATGATGGACAAGTCCCCAAGTACAAGGATGAAGGAGCACGACGAGAGGAACCGGAGAAAGGCTACAGGACCCGGATATCCGGCCCTCCCGCAAGCCCGGACATCCGGCACCAACCCGGAAATCCGGCACCCATCACAGAAGACACCTGAAGCTGAACCAAGTCAGCCCGGACATCCGGCCCGTCGCGAGCCGCCGGACATCCGGCCCAGCTCCCGGAAATCCGGCGTCTCGGGAAGGCCCAGACATCCGGCCCATCACCCGGACATCCGGCCCCCTCTGCCTGTGTGCAGCGCATCTGGGCCGAGGCCCATGTACCCCTTCGTCCCTTAGACTATATATACTCCCCCACCTCCTCCTAGTTAGGGTTAGCAAAGGATTAGCTCATATGAGAGATAGAGCTTTGCTCATCCATATCGGATCGACTCCACGAGAGAGACTGCGGCCCCTCTACGGAGAAGATCAACCTTGGATTCAAGACCCCTCACGGGAAGATCCCCTCGTGGATTCAAGACCTCCTCACGGAGAAGAACCGGTTACCGTTTGTATCGTCCGCTGTTGACTTTGGATCTTGTATCTTACCTTTGTGTTCATCGATCTAGCGCATGTGTGATCTATTCTTGTTGGTTGAGTGATTTCTCTCGTGTTCCTCTCGTGTTTCCCCTCGTGTTCATCACGTTCTTCGTAGGAATCCGCTCCTTTCGTGAAAGATCGGCCATCTAGGGTTCCACCCTACATCATCTTGGATCAGAGCTTAGGTTTATCATGAATTTGGAGCCTCCCTGTTGTGTTTTCTAGCCTATTTTTGTTGATTTTGTCCCAAATTCGAAAATCCCCACCAAAAAATAGCCCCCAATTTTTTTTGTGAGTAGTTGGTTTGATGATGTTTTGTTGAATTTGATCCGTGGATTTGCTTTGTTACTTGTGGATCTAGCTTTCCCCCAATTTTCCCCACTTTCCATCCATGAAATCTCTCCAATTTTGCCCCCGAAATCATCAATTTCCGCCCCCAAAATCGAGTTCCTCGAGTTCATCCTCGGATTTGGAGCCCGGACATCCGGCCCGTAGCCCCGGACATCTGGCCCCCTGGACATCCGGCCCGTGGCCCGGACATCCGGCTCCTGGAGCGCATTTTCGCGCACGGTTCTGGACATCAGGTCCCGGAAATCCGGCCAAAGCCCCGGATGTCCGACCCCTGTACATTTCAGCCACTAGCGTTTCACCATTTTGACCGTAACTTTCACATCCGGAGTCCGATTTTCGCGTTCTTTAGCTCGTTGAGTAGCTATTGACATCCTCTATCCCTCTAGATAGGTCCCATCACCATTTGAATCCATCAAAGTTTTGACACTTTGGCATCTTTGCCTAGGGCTTCCACCATAACTTTCGCATAGCCACCACCGACTTCCGCAACCTAACCAATTTTGTCCCCCTTTGCATTTGAGGTTGTTTGAGTTGTGATTCAAGTCTCCTAAGGTGTTTCGGCTACTTAGGGACGGTTGCTTCTTCATCAACCACCACCATAACTTCCGCATAGGCTTACCCACAATACACTTCCGCCACCCTAACTTAACCCAATTTTGTTTGTGTTGTGAGTTGCGTCTCCTAAGGTGTTTCGGCTACTTAGGGACCGTGCTTCCAATTCCGACACCGTGTATAGTTCACCACCTTACCCTCCACTTCCGCATTGCGTCCCAAAACCAATCATTGCATTTTCGCAATCCCATTGAGCTTCCGCAACCACCTCCACACCCTGCTACCACCATTTGACATTTGACATTTGAGATTTTGAGTTTGCGCTTTTTCCGTTTCCTAAGGTGTTTCGGCTACTTAGGGACAAGTATCCATCATCTTGGTATCTACATCAAGAACACCGCCACTCATCATCGCCTCGGACGGTAACCTCCATATCATCTTGGTATCGTGGTATCCCTCCATTGTATATTCCCTTGCAATTGCATTGATAACCCCCTAGCCCATTTTGCGTTACTTGCCTATCGAGACTAGCCATTTGAGTATTGCCGGCAACGTTACTTGTGCACATTAGTGGTCTACACCTTCCATTGCATACATACCATATCATATTGGTATCATATAGTCTCGTGTGCCTCAAGTTTGTTCCCGCATATACACTATTGCTATCTTGGTTTGTGCATTGTGCAAAAGTGGCCATACATATATAAAAATAAGAGAATAAGCTTTTAAGCAAAGAAAAAGAGTGAACAAAGAGCTTGTAAGCAAGTGCCATAGCATCATACCACATTGCATATAAGATTGTCATATCCGATCATCTTGGATCATCTTGAGAGAACACCGGGAACCATACATACATAGCATACTTGGGATAGAAAGTTTATCCATTTTGCATATCATAGGTTGTGCACAAGTGTCGTATCCGCCTATTGAGCAATCGTGCTAGCGTCTCGAGTTGTGCAACACGAGTGTTTTTCCGTGAACTCCACATTTTGTGCTCATTCCTTGGTTGCACGACCCCATTTATCTATCCGTGTGTGTGTTTCCGTGTGCCATTCTTTGCTATTGGTCTACTTGTTTCACTTGCGAATTTGTGAATCTTTTTCAACATTATTGACTCTGGCTAACATTTTGCATCAAATTTTTGTGCCACTATCCTCACCAAGCTCCACCATAAGCCTTATTTGTGTAGGTGTGAGAAACCGAGAAGAATTGGTACCAATTGTGCTATTTCCTTGTTACACATTGAGTGATCATTGATCCATCTTCAACATCGGTCAAGGTACATTTGGTATAAGTTCTTCTCTTTCTCCCACTCATATTTGCTCGAGTCTTGTGATGGATAGGCAAGGCATTTCATCTCCGGTCTTCGACAACAACGACGGCGCGAACAACTACATCACCAAAGCGTCCATCTTCGATCTACAACGACAAATGCAAGGAACACAATCTACCTTGCGAGAGCGCCTCGACAACCTCGCCATCGACATACACCACTCCGAAGCAAGGAAAAGGGACTACATCGACACCAAGTTGGGCGAGCTAAAGGATCAACTACGCGACATGGTGGCCGACTACAAGTCTTCTCCCCCTTCATCATCCTCAAGGCGGCGGCGAGCAAGTCGATCATCTTCGGAGCGCAAACAAGATGCAAGCGCAAGTCGTCCACGTCCACATCTTCATGGCGACCATCGCCAACATCGTCATGAAGGGCGAGACACCTCCACGCATCATGTGCACCACGACGACGAACGACATCTACTACGAGCTCAAGTACGACAACGACATCATCAACATGAAGATGCTCAACAAGCGCAAATGCACAAGTCCCAACGAGCTCTACTTCACGCCAAGTCCAAGCTTCATGAGCACAAGAGAAGACCGCGAGACGAGCACCACCAAAACGGAGCTACGGCTACACCAACCACTTCGGCATCTTCGCCAAGTGTTCTCAAGGCATCTTCGCCTTTGGACGTACGGCATCTTCGCCTACTTCCCATGAGTTCGCCTACATCAACATCTTCAACAACAAGGCGACCACCTATGAGCGAGGGCGACACTTCCATCTTTGGAAGTCCCTCAAAGAAGATGGCCGAGCATGGGAAATTCCCTTCGGTCATGGAGACGAGCTACGAGGTGCCACATCATATGGGCCTCCAACAACAAGACGACGACAAGAAGGTTGAGCATGGGACTATCCCTTCAACCAAGGCGGAGATAGGAGTTGAGCATGGAGACATTTGCACCAACATCTCTCCGACACCCACATATCATGAGATGACCCAATTGCCATGTGAGGAGAGCCACCCAGCCATGAGTGACATGAGTGACTCCACCATATATGACATTGAGTGCATTTCCTATGAGAGGATGAGTGTGACCACCACTAGCCCCACACATGAGAGCATGCCACACATCCTATGTGAGGTTGAGTGCCATTTGAGTGACTCCACCAACCATATGAGTGAGAGCATCTTACCGGGAGTGAGTGAGCCACAACACTTAGTGAGTGAGGTAGTTGACACGGCACGTGAGACCACTATGATTTCTAACGACTTAACCTCTACTCCGAGTGTGTTTTCTTTGGTGCTAGGTCTCCGACATGACGACATGCCTATCCTCGACGAGTCCATACCTCCAATGGAGACGACGATGGCCATGGTGGACAATGATGAACCCCCCACATGGTACCATCAAGTTGCAACCTCACCTACAACACATGAGCTACGCTCCAAAGGTAACATAGGTGATGGTGCTTCTCTTGTCCCACTAGTGGACTATCTCACCAATGATTGTTTGCATGATGATGACACACCTATTACCATGCTTCATGCTAGTGCGACTTCTTCATGTCATGACTTACCCATTTATGATGAATATGATGATGAGCATGTTGAGTTGCCTAGTTGTGATGCTATGCTCCATAGGATATCATGTGAAAATTCTATTGGTCACTTCATGTTTGACAATCCTTTGAACTTGTCATATGCTATGAGTGAGATCTCCCATATTGTTTCATTTCAATCTCAACATAGTGACTATGCATGCCCCATTAAAATACATCCCATTTGCACTTATGGCATAGATGACGAGATGATGGTCATTGGCTTTTGTTTTTCATGTGATGATATTGCTATGCTTCCTTTACATGATTTGCGCAATTCATCTACTATACCATGCCATGATCACATTGTTCCAAATATGAATTGTTTTGGATGTTATCAATATTCTTCATGTGATGTTTCTACAAATGCTCATGAGGAGACCCCCATAGTTTCCTCATACATATTAGGAGATCTTGATGCATTCCATACTTTGCATGATTCCCATAATTGTTTGCACCATATGCATTCCATTCATAACAATGCTCTAGATATCACTAGTGATGCATTACACAATTTGAGTCTCCATTATGCTATACATAATAACAAACCTCTCATGATGGATGACATGTTTCTATATCACGCATCTCATTTATTTGAGCATTGGATATTTTGTGCTAACCGACACAAGCACGTATGCATCATGATGGATGATGTGTACATCTACCACGCACACACAATTTTCCCTTTGTCTTTGTTTTGTGTAGGTACTTATGAACACTCGTCAACCTCACAATCCCATGAGTTGACGAAACGAGCTCTTGAGAGCAAAGATGACTTGGGATCCCGTGGATTGTCCTTCCCACCATTCCCTTTGCGCAACGACTTCGCGCATTCCTTTTACTTGGCTCTCACACGGCTTTGGGCTATATATCACTTGTTACGTTATGTCCATTTTCCCGTGTTCACTTTGCATGCTATGCCTCTTTCTATGATTTTGCCATGCAATTGTGACCCTTGCTTGCATCTACCCATGATTCACCATTATGCTACTCCTATGTGTATTTGCATGTTTGGTGGAGATCCTTGTTGCTATTTCCATGTTTATCATGTGCCTCATGCTATTGTCAATTCTTGTGTTGGGAGAGTCATGATGTTCCATTGCTATTTACATAGGACTTCTTGCCAATACATTGATGATATATTGCTCATATCTTGCTTTCATGCTTGTGATATGTCTTGTGAATTATTTATGCCCACTATTTGCACACATGACATGCTTGCCATGATTCCTTCTAGTATGTTGCATCTTCGCACTACTAGCTTGTTTGACTTGATCAATGATTGCTTGCTTTGTTGCATCACCCATGTTCCATTCTTACTCTCTTTCTTGGGTTGATGACATATATATTCATGCCTCTCACTTGATTTGTCTTGATCATTGTCTCTTGTCTCCATTAGTTGCATCTCTCATATCACCTTGTATTGAGTGCCAACTTGCTATGCTTATTGATCGTGGAGACTTGGACATGTTACTTGTGCAGCATGCTTGTTTCATTGAGCCTATTGTATTTGGTTGTTCTCGCATCATACGCCTCCATACCATGAACTACACCGTTGTACTTTCTTATGTTGAGCATGATGCATACACTTGTTAGGTATCTTACCACACGAATGCTAGGTTTTGCATTTACGCTAACCTCATTTGTTTTTTCGAGTGTTTGTCATGTTCTTTCATTTTGAAGGATTCACAAGGCGGTACGATCATGAAACATTTTGGTTATGAGAAGGCATACATGATGCGCAACTCCATCACCCTTGAGAAACTACTAAAGGTGAACTCCTTCCCTTTGAGCCATTCTCAAATACGCATGCTGGATGGGTCATTCTTTCATTGTTGTTTCCTTCTTGTTTTCTACATGATACATCTCGTGAACGGAGGACCAACATTGGAGATGGACCCTATGGACCTTCAAGTTGAGGAGTTGTAACACCCCGAATGTAACTTTCCATATTTGTAACTCCAACTCTTGCCATTTTCGGCTATGTGTTATGATATTCCCTTCGTGGTCGGGTTTTGTGTTCGTTTTGCATTTTGTTCATGTCATGCATCTCATACCATGTCATCATGTGCATTGCATTTGCATACGTGTTTGTCTCATGCATCCGAACATTTTCCCCGTTGTCCGTTTGGCTATCCGGCACTCCCACCTCCTCCGGCGCACCCCTCTTGTTTCTTTTCGTGAGCGGGTGTTAAACGTTCTCGGAATGGACCGAGGCTTGTCAAGTGGCCTTGGTATACCACCGGTAGTCCACCGGTCAAGTTTCGTTCCATTTGGAGGTCGTTTGGTACTCCAACGGTTAACCGGGCAACCGCAAAGTCCGTTTGTGTGTTGCAGCAAAACCCTCTCTAAACAGCCCAAAACCCACCAAACTCTCTTCCATGCTCTAGGTCGTTCGATCACGATCGTGTGGGCGAAAACCGCACCTCATTTCGACTCTCCTAGCTCCCTCTAGCTATATATATGCATCCCTCCCGATTTACATTCGCAGTCCAAACCCTAACCCGCTCCTCCGCGCCGCCGGACGTGTCCGCCGGCGCCGGACGAACCGGCCGCAGCCAGCCGCAGCGCGCCACGTGGCGGGGC
>NC_057811.1:238188406-238198053 GCF_018294505.1 Triticum aestivum | reverse complement strand
CGCCCGCCGGCGACCGTGCCCCCTCCGACCGGCTCCTCCTCCTCCTCGCCTTCGTCTCCCCCCGACGCCAGCCGCCGTCGCCCTCTCCTCTCCCGTCTCCGGCGAGCAGGCCCGAGCTCAAGCTCCTCCGATTCGATCTGGTCAAACCCGAAGGTTGACCCCGAGATGCTCCCCGAAATATTTCCAAGTCATATGATTTTTACAATATGTGCACCTGTTCAACGCATCATAACTCTCTGCATATAGTTCCGTTTCGCGCGTGCAATATATCGAAATATTCGCCTCGAGATGTTCTTATTTTTGTTCCATTGCACCATGTTCATTTGAGTCCATCTTGATGCCCAAATCTCTGGTGCAAGAGTGCTAGTTGCTGTTATCTGCAGTTACTTAGCAGAACTTGGAGATTTGTTATTTTTGTTGCATTTAATCTGTGCATCTTATGGGCATGAGCTCTACATGTGTTTTGTTGTATGCCATGCCATCTTTCCAGAGGTGTATGCCATGTATTTTTGTGATCTCTGTGGTGACTAGCACAAGCATGCAAACTAGGCCTCGTGATGTTTCTGATTTCAGGGACTTGGTAATTTCTCCAAGTCTTTGTCTGCTGTTATTTTGTTGCCATGTAAACTTGATGCTACAGAGGGATCCATGCATATTTTGGAGATGTTCAGTAAGGATGTTTTGTAGATATTATCGTAATTGATCCATTCCTGCCCCTGTTTGCAATTATGGAGTGCCATAGCATGACTCAATCTTGCTCTACTTTTGCTATAAAATATTTCTGGCAGATTGTTTACGTGTTATTCAATTTTGCCAAGCTTGTTTTAGTTGATCCATAGATGCTATGTTTTTTCTCTTGCCATGGATAGCTTCATAAACATGCCATCTTGCTGTAGGTATGATTGTTTTGTCATGAATTGATTTGTGGTGAGTGCATCAAGCTCACCAAGATGCCTTCGTATTATTGTTTCTGTCATTCTCTGTTTTCTGCCAAGTCTGAAACCTGTTAACGGAACTTGCTATGTTTACATGGTTGCCATCATATCTTCTGGTCCTTTTTGGCTTATGGTCAGTAAGGGACTTTTGTCATATGCATTTAGTAGAATACTGCCATGCCTTGTTTTGCCATGTTAAGTTCCTGTAGCATGTTGATTTCGTGCTCTGAACGTTGCTACCTGATGCTGTTTTAGTTATGTCCAGTAATTTCACCAAGTCTGTGAACCTGTTATCTTTTGCACTGTTGCCATGCTTGTTTGAACCTACTGTGGTATGATCTAGCCGTAGCTCAGTGTTCATCTTTTGTCAAGCATCGCCTGTGGATTACTGTCATATGTTTTGTTGCTATGTTGGAGTACTGTAGCATAGTTTCTTGATGCATTTTAAGTGCTATCATGCTGTTAATTGCAGATTCGTGTCATTCTTGTTTTGCTTGCCATTTGCAAACCGTGCATCCGTTTCCGGTGATCTTTATATCGATTTCGACCGAAATTATCCCATCTTTCCAGTGGCATGCTTGGTTTGCCAAGTTACTGCCTTGTTCATCTTTTTTCCTTCCGGAGCACGCATATGCATCGCATATCATATCTTGCATATCATTCATGTTTTGCATCATGTTGCTTGTGCATTTCCCGTGATTGATTGTGGTTCCATTGCTTGTGTTCTTGTCTTGGGTAGAGCCGGGAGACGAGTTCATGAACGAGGAACCTGTTGAGTACGCTTACGAGGATCAAGCTTTCAACAACTCTGGGAACCTTGCAGGCAAGATGGCCATCCCTCGAAATCACTTCTATCTTTGCTTTGCTAGTTGTTCGTTCTATTTCCATGCTGCGCTACCTACCACTTGCTATATCATGCCTCCCATATTTCCATGACAGCCTCTAACCATCTTTTCCTAGCAAACCGTTGTTTGGCTAAGTTACCGCTTTTGCTCAACCCTTCTTATAGCGTTGCTAGTTGCAGGTGAAGTTGAAGTTGGTTCCATGTTGGAACATGGATATTGTGGGATATCACAATATCTCTTATTTAATTAATGCATCTATATATTTTGGTAAAGGGTGGAAGGCTCGGCCTTATGCCTGGTGTTTTGTTCCACTCTTGCCGCCCTAGTTTTTGTCATACCGGTATTATGTTCCTTGAGTTTGCGTTCCTTACGCGGTTGGGTGATTTATGGGACCCCCTTGATAGTTCGCCTTGAATATCCAGCAAGGCCCAACCTTGGTTTTACCATTTGCCACCTAAGCCTTTTCCCCCGGGTTTTCGCGAGCCCGAGGGTCATCTTTATTTAAACCCCCGTGCCAGTGCTCCTCTGAGTATTGGTCCAACCTGTCAGTCGCCGGTGGCCACCAGGGGCAACTTTGGGCTCGCCTATCGGTAGCTTGGACAATCCGGTGTGCCCTGAGAACGAGATATGTGCAGCTCCTATCGGGATTTGTCGGCACATTCGGGCGGCTTTGCTGGTCTTGTTTTACCATTGTCGAAATGTCTTGTAAACCGGGATTCCGAGACTGATCGGGTCTTCCTGGGAGAAGGTTTATCCTTCGTTGACCGTGAGAGCTTATGATGGGCTAAGTTGGGACACCCCTGCAAGGTATTATCTTTCGAAAGCCGTGCCCGCGGTTATGAGGCAGATGGGAATTTGTTAATGTCCGGCTGTAGAGAACTTGTCACTTGACTTAATTAAAACACATCAACCGCGTGTGTAGCCGTGATGGTCTCTTCTCGGCGGAGTCCGGGAAGTGAACACGGTTTGAGTTATGAATGACGTAAGTAGGTGTTTAGGATCACTTCTTGGTCATTACTAGATGACGACCGTTCCGTTGCTTATCTTCTCGCTCTCTTTTGCGTATGTTAGCCACTATATATGCTTAGTGCCTGCTGCAGCTCCACCTCATTACACCATCCTTTCCTATAAGCTTAAATAGTCTTGATCTCGCGGGTGTGAGATTGCTGAGTCCTCGTGACTCACAGATTCTACCAAAACAGTTGCAGGTGCCGACGATGCCAGTGCAGATGATGGGATCGACCTCAAGTGGGAGTTCGATGAGGAACGTGGACGTTACTATGTGTCTTTTCCTGATGATCAGTAGTGGAGCCCAGTTGGGACGATCGGGGATCTAGCATTTGGGGTTATCTTATTTTCATTTGGTTTTTGACCGTAGTCGGTCTATGTGTGTATTTTGGATGATGTATGGATTATATTTATGTATTGTGTGAAGTGGCGATTGTAAGCCAACTCTCGTTATCCCATTCTTGTTCATTACATGGGATTGTGTGAAGATGACCCTTCTTGCGACAAAACCACAATGCGGTTATGTCTCTAAGTCGTGCCTCGACACGTGGGAGATATAGCCGCATCGTGGGCGTTACAAGTTGGTAATCAGAGCCATCCCCGACTTAGGAGCCCCCTGCTTGATCGAATCGCTGGCGTTGTTAAGTCTAGAGAAAAATGTTTTGAGTCTTAGGATTATATATATCGGAGAGTAGGATTCTTTTTACTCCTGAGTCCCTTCGTCGCTCTGGTGAGGTCTCCTGACGTAGAAGTTTTGACTCTTCTCTCCTCAAATTTCACTAATTTTTTTTAGGATCACGCGGGTATCTTAGAATCGTTCCGATGGTTTTGTGACGAGAACATTGTTCTTGGTGCCTCCTGACATTTAGGGGTTGTGGCAGTGTCCCGGGGAGTTGAGCTCCGAGGTGTTGTCGTCACAATTTTATCGTTGCAGTTCTGGAATACCTGAGTTTCGCCGACATCGAAATCTCTTTTATGCAGTTGTTGGTGAGATCACCTCGACGCCACCCAGTACTGGGGCGGGAGTTCGGGAGTATTGCCATAACTCGTATAACGGATGATTTTCGAAGGTTGAGGTAAATAATTTCCGAAGGTTTCTTGGTTATGTGTTGAAGGATGGATACAGCTGGATCTAGGGATTGCTAGTTTGGGTGATATATTTTGTGTCCCCTGTGTCCCCTACACCAGATTGCATAACCAGAAAGTTTCAGGAGTTTATAAGTGGGAATTCAAGTAGCTCTTAGGATATCTTTCCGACAGACGCATGATATGAGATTGGGGTTTGACGTCTAGTGGTCTGCCTTTCCACGGTTGGTTTTACAGTGGTCTCGTAGTGTCTTAAAGAGTCCATGGATATGCCGACTCGGGGACGCTTCATATGTCATGTGCACTGCCTTGTACATGATGGTGCTGTACGATCGAGCCCGTGTGGGCCCCACCATGAAAACTTCGGACGAAATATCTATCATATGTGTGTTCCGGCTTATTCTGCAAGCCAATACTTTGTTTTGTTTTGAATTGTGGTATTCGAGTTGCTTCGAAGGCAAATGTTGATTCCATACCTTTTTCTAAGTGGCTTCTCAACTTAATGGAAGTGTGATGTTTTACTATGGAATTCATTCGTTCATCCTCGTTCAAATGTTTATTGTGAAGACAATATGTTGCAATTTCTATCCGTTGATTCTACTTATCTATTTGTCTATCAAGATGCTAACGGATGTCACCCTCTTCAGGATGGCTCCGCCAACGCGTCAGAATCCGGATCGCAATGAAGGGAGTCAGTCGAACCCTCCGCCACCACCTCCGCCTCCGGAGGCATGGCAAGCTATCATGGCAGCCACCAACGCCAATGCTCAGATGATTCTGCAACTCTTGCAAGAACACACCCAAGGGCAAGGCAATCAAGGAAATCAAGGCCAAGGCAACAATCAGCCTCACTTTGCTACCCTCAACCAGTTTCTCGCAAATCAGCCCAAGTCTTTCAGCTACTGTGCCGAGGCCACGGATGCCGATGATTGGCTCGTGGACATCAACAAGCATTTTGAATGTAGCAATGTCAGGCCTGAGGACTATGTCAAGTTCGCTTCTTTTCAGCTCAAGGACCAAGCTGCTGATTGGTATCAACAATACAAAGATTCCAGAGGAGGTCGTGTGATCACTTGGACTGACTTCTGTCGGGATTTCAAAGCGCACCACATTCCACAAAGTGTTGTTGAGAGCAAGCGTGAGGAGTTCTGCAATCTCAAGCAAGGCAACATGTCTGTGTATCAATTCAACATCCAGTTTCAGAAACTTGCTCGCTTCGCTAAACAAGACGTTCCTGATGAAAAGAGCATGATCTATCACTTCAGAGGTGGCCTTAGAGAGGATCTGCAGTTAGCTCTCGTTCTTGTTGAGCCTACTCAGTTTGATCAATTCTACAATATGGCACTGAAGCAAGAGGCTGCTCAGCTCAAGTGTGAGGCTTCTAAGAAGAGAGTCAGGGACGCAGTTCAGTCTTCTTCTTCCTCACTTGTGGCTGCTAAGCAACAGAAGTTCTGGTTGCCTCCTCCTCCTCCGTTTCGTCAGCCTTACCAGCAGAAGAACAAAGGTGGCCATGGATCTTCCCACTCTTCCAACTCTGGCTATCAGAACAAGTCTCAGAATCAAGCTCCAAAGTCCAATGCTCCTTATCATCGTCCACTCTCAGAGGTGACTTGCAACAAGTGTCAGCAGAAAGGTCACTATGCTAACAAGTGCTTCAACCAAAGGCGTCTTCCGCCTCCTCCTCCTGTCAGATTTTCCAGCAATGCAGTGGTCAAGCATAATTCCAAGTTTGCAAAGGTGAACATGATGAATGCAGCTCAAGCGGAGGAATCTACTGATGTGATAATGGGTAATCTCCCAGTTAATGATTCTCCTGCAAAAGTTCTTTTTGACACTGGTGCATCGCTTAGTTTCATCTCAAAACCATTTGCATCCAAGCATGAATTGCATTTTCAAGATTTGCCTAGACCGTTAGCAGTTGTCTCTCCGGGCAAATGCATGAATGCAAGCTACATGGTTCCGGATGTTTCCATCAAGATGGGAAACTATGAATTTCTGTCTTCTCCAGTTGTTCTTGGTGACTCGGATATTGATCTAATTCTCGGGATGGACTGGCTTTCTAAGCACAAGGCTCAACTTGATTGTGCTGTCAGGGAAATTCAATTGACACACTCTTCTGAGGATGTTATCATTTATGCCGCTTGTGATGAAACCATTCGGTTATTTTCTCTCAATGAGAAGGGCGAATTGAATGCCATCTCTCAGATTCCAGTCGTTTGTGAGTACCAAGATGTCTTTCCAGAAGAGCTTCCGGGTATGCCTCCTCACCGGCCAGTTGAGTTCGTTATCGATCTTGAGCCGGGCACTGAACCCGTTTGCAAGCGTCCATACAAGCTTGGACCCAAGGAGCTGAAGGAATTGAAGAAACAACTCGATGAACAAGAGCGTCTGGGTTTGATCAGACCGAGTTCATCTCCATGGGGTTGTGGTGTTCTTTTTGTCCAGAAGAAGGATGGCACGGACCGACTTTGTGTGGACTACCGTCCATTGAACAAGAAGACTATCAAGAACAAGTATCCACTTCCCAACATCAATGAGCTATTCGAGCAACTCAAAGGTGCTAAATTATTCTCCAAGCTTGACCTTCGTATGGGTTATCATCAGATTCGCATTCGTGAAGAAGATATTCCCAAGACAGCATTCAGAACAAGCTTTGGTTCTTATGAATATACTGTCATGTCTTTTGGCCTTGTCAATGCTCCTCCAACATTCTCTCGGATGATGAATTTCATCTTCAACCCCTATACCAATGAATTAGTCCTGGTGTATCTCGATGATATCTTGGTCTTCTCCAAGAATAAGAAGGATCATGCCAAACATTTGCGATTGGTGCTCGACAAGCTCAGAGAGTATCAATTCTATGCGAAGTTTTCCAAATGTGAGTTTTGGCTCGATGAAGTTCTTTACCTTGGTCACATCATCTCTGCCAAGGGCATCGCTGTTAATCCCGAGAAGGTGTCTGCAATTGTGAATTGGGAACCTCCTCAGAATGTCAAGCAGCTCCGGAGTTTTCTTGGTCTTGCAAGCTATTGCCGAAGATTCGTTGAGAATTTCTCTAAGATTGCAAAGCCTCTTTCCAACCTCCTCCAGAAGCATGTGAAGTATGTCTGGTCTCCTGAGTGTGACGTTGCTTTCAACACTCTCAAAGAGAAACTCGTCACAGCTCCTGTCTTAACTCCTCCTGACGAATCCAAGCCTTTTGAAGTTTTCTGTGATGCTTCTCTCCAAGGTCTCGGTGCTGTGTTAATGCAAGAGAAGAAAGTGGTGGCCTATACCTCTCGTCAGTTGAAGCCCAATGAAAAGAACTACCCCACTCACAATCTTGAGTTGGCGGCAGTTGTCCATGCATTAATAACATGGAGACATCTCTTGTTGGGAAGACAAGTGGACATATTCACCGATCACAAGAGTCTCAAGTACATCTTCACTCAGCCCAACCTCAACCTCAGGCAAACTCGATGGGTCGAAATGATTCAAGAGTACAATCCGAGTATTGAATATACTCCAGGCAAAGCCAATGTCATTGCAGATGCTTTGAGCAGGAAGGCTTATTGCAACAGCTTAATTCTCAAGCCTTTCCAACCGGATCTTTGTGAAGCTTTCCGCAAGCTGAATCTCCAAGTTGTTCCTCAAGGCTTTCTTGCCAACCTCATAGTCTCTCCTACTTTGGAAGATCAAATTTGTGAGGCACAACTTCTTGATGCCATGGTGAAGAAGGTGAAACGGGGTATCGACAAGGGTCTTTCCAAATACAAGTGCTATTGCACTGATGACAGAGACACTTTATTCTTCGAGGACCGGATTGTGGTTCCTAAAGGTGATCTAAGGAAAGACATTATGAACGAGGCACACAATTCTCTTCTTTCCATTCATCCTGGAAGTACGAAGATGTACCATGACCTCAAGCAGTCGTATTGGTGGACTCGAATGAAGCAAGAAATCGCGCAATTCGTGAATGAATGTGATGTTTGTAGAAGAGTGAAAGCAGAACACCAACGACCAGCTGGTCTCCTCCAACCTCTTGCTATCCCAGAGTGGAAGTTTGATCATATCGAAATGAACTTCGTGACTGGATTTCCCAAGTCCAAGCGTGGAAATGATGCTATCTTCGTTGTCATTGACAAGCTTTCTAAAGTGGCTCATTTCCTTCCAATCAAAGAATCTATCACAGCAGCTCAGTTGGCAGAGCTATACACCTCCAGGATTGTCTCCTTGCACGGCATTCCACAATTGATTTCTTCAGATCGTGGAAGCATCTTCACCTCTAAGTTCTGGGACTCCTTCCAGAACGCCATGGGCACCAACATTCTCTTCAGCACAGCTTTCCACCCTCAAACTAGTGGCCAAGTCGAGCGAGTCAATCAAATTCTTGAAGATATGCTCAGGGCTTGTGTCATTTCCTTTGGCATGAAATGGGAAGATTGTCTTCCATATGCCGAATTCTCCTACAACAACAGCTTCCAAGCGAGTTCGGGCAAGGCCCCATTCGAGATTCTCTATGGCAGAAAGTGCCGTACTCCTCTCAATTGGTCAGAGACTGGTGAACGCCAACTTCTTGGCAATGACTTAATCACAGAGGCTGAAGAAATGTGTAAAGTCATCCGTGATAATCTCAAAGCCGCGCAATCGCGCTAGAAGAGTTACTATGATAGTAAGCACCGTGATTTGGCTTTCGAGATTGGAGACCATGTCTACCTCCGCGTTTCTCCAATGAAAGGCACTCGTCGCTTCGGTATCAAAGGGAAGCTTGCCCCTAGATACGTGGGTCCTTTCAAGATCATTGGCAAAAGAGGCGACCCCGCCTATCAACTTGAGCTTCCTTCTAACTTCGCGAACGTGCACGATGTGTTCCACGTGTCACAGCTCCGCAAGTGCTTCAAGACGCCTGAGCGCACTATCAACTTCGAAGAGATTGACCTTCAAGAAGATCTGTCTTATCATGAGCACCCCGTTGCTATTCTTGAAGAAACTGAGCGCAAGACTCGCAACAAGTCAATCAAATTCCTGAAAGTGAAGTGGTCGCACCATTCCGACCGAGAAGCCACCTGGGAACGCGAGGACCACCTCCGTTCCGAATATCCGGAGTTCTTTCAGTCCTAGATCTCGGGACGAGATCCTCTCGTAGTGGTGGAGTGTTGTAACACCCCGAATGTAACTTTCCATATTTGTAACTCCAACTTTTGCCATTTTCGGCTATGTGTTATGATATTCCCTTCGTGGTCGGGTTTTGTGTTTGTTTTGCATTTTGTTCATGTCATGCATCTCATACCATGTCATCATGTGCATTGCATTTGCATACGTGTTCGTCTCATGCATCCGAACATTTTCCCCGTTGTCCGTTTTGCTATCCGGCACTCCCACCTCCTCCGGCGCACCCCTCTTGTTTCTTTTCGTGAGTGGGTGTTAAACGTTCTCGGAATGGACCGAGGCTTGTCAAGTGGCCTTGGTATACCACCGGTAGGCCACCGGTCAAGTTTCGTTCCATTTGGAGGTCGTTTGGTACTCCAACGGTTAACCGGGCAACCGCAAAGTTCGTTTGTGTGTTGCAGCAAAACCGCTCTCTAAACAGCCCAAAACCCACCAAACTCTCTTCCATGCTCTAGGTCGTTCGATCACGATCGTGTGGGCGAAAACCGCACCTCATTTCGACTCTCCTAGCTCCCTCTAGCTATATATATGCATCCCTCCCGATTTACATTCGGAGTCCAAACCCTAACCCGCTCCTCCGCGCCGCCGGACGTGTCCGCCCGGCGCCGGACGAAGCGGCCGCAGC